>NC_053025.1:110266382-110328678 GCF_003073215.2 Triticum urartu
GAGTTAGAGGCATAACCGCATTGAAAGCAATGTCGCAAGTGAGATAATCTTCACACAACCCATGTAATACATAAGGGAAAGAAATACATAGTTGGCTTACAATCGCCACTTCACACAATTACATGAATAAAGCATTACATCATCCAAATACAATCAAGGCCCGACTACGGAACCAAAATAAAAGAAGAACCCCAAAAACGACAAGGTCCCCGATCGACCCCAACTGGGCTCCACTACTGATCAACTAGAACGAAACAACACAAAGGACAAGATCTTCATCGAGCTCCTCCTTGAGCTTGGTTGCGTCACCTGCTCGGTAACATCGGCACCTGCAAACTGGGTTTTGAAGTAATTTGTGAGTCACGGGGACTCAGCAATCTCGCACCCTCGCGATCAAGACTATTTAAGCTTATAGGTAAGGCAAGGTAAATATGTGGAGCTGCAGCAAGCGACTAGCATATATGGTGGCTAACATACGCAAATGAGAGCGAGAAGAGAAGGCAAAGCACGTTCGAGAAATCTATGATCAAGAAGTGATCCTAGAACAACCTACGTCAAGCATAACTGCAACACCGTGTTCACTTCCCGACTCCACCGGAAAGAGACCATCACGGTTACACACGCGGTTGATGTATTTTAATTAAGGTCGACTTAAGGTTTTCTACAACCGGACGTTAACAAATTCCCATCTGCCCATAACCGCGGGCACGGCTTTCGAAAGTTCAAATCCCTGCAGGGGGTCCCAACTTAGCCCATGACAAGCTCTCACGGTCAACGAAGGAATAGACCTTCTCCCGAGACATTCCGATCAGGCTCGGTATCCCGGTTCTACAAGACACTTCGACAAGTTAAAACAAATCCAGCAACACCGCCCGAATGTGCCGACAAATCCCGATAGGAGCTGCACATATCTCGTTCTCAGGGCACACTCAGATGAGACATCCTACGAGTAAAACTAAACCTCAAGTTGCCCCGAGGTGGCCCCGCAGTCTACTCGGTCAGACCAACACTCAGAGGAGCACTGGCCCGGGGGGGTGGTTAAATAAGATGACCCTCGGGCTGGCCGACCCAAGGGAAAGAAAAGGCTAGGTGGCGAATGGTAAAACCAAGGTTGGGCATTGCTGGAAAAGCTTTATTCAAGGCAAACTATCAAGGGGTTCCCATTATAACCCAACCGCGTAAGGAACGCAAAATCCGGGAACATAACACCGATATGACGGAAACTAGGGCGGCAAGAGTGGAACAAAACACCAGGCATAAGGCCGAGCCTCCACCCTTTACCAAGTATATAGATGCATTAATTAAAATAAAAGATATTGTGATATCCCAACAAGTAAACATGTTCCAACAAGGAACAACATCTCCATGTTCCAACAGGGAACAAACTTCAATCTTCACCTGCAACTAACAACGCTATAAGAGGGGCTGAGCAAAGCGGTAACATAGCCAAACAACGATTTGCTAGGACAAGATGGGTTAGAGGCTTGGTTCAACAATATGGGAGGCATGATAAACAAGTGGTAGGTATCGCAGCATAGGCATAGCAAAAGAGCGAGCAACTAGCAAGCAAAGATAGAAGTGATTTTGAGGGTATGGTCATCTTGCCTGAAATCCCGCAAGGAAGAAGAATGAGTCCATGAAGAAGACAAACGGACGTAGTTGAACGAATCCTCAAAAACGCGACGTTATCGGAACCAACCCGAAGAAGCAAACACCGGAAAGAAGCACACAACATAGTAAACAACCAACACATGAACATGATATGATATGCGGGATGCGGTATGCGATGCATATGCATGATTTGACAAGAGATGAATGAACCTGGCCTCAACTTAGAAATCCAAGTGTGCCACTGGAAAGGTGAGATGAAATCGCTTGAAAACGATATAAAAAACGCCGGAATCGGAGTCACGGTTTGGAAATGGCAAGCAATTCAAATATGGCAACGGTCTGCAATTTACAGCAAGTAGCCAACTAAATGCAACGAGATGAACATACTACATCACTCAAACATGGCAGCAAAATACATGGCAGGGATCCATTCATGATGCTTAACAAAAGATGAACACTGAGCTACGGCCAATTCATCCATTAACAGGTTCAAACAAGTATGGCAAAAGAGAAAACAGTAAACAGAACTCAGACTTAGTGAAATTAACACTTATCTGGAATTTCAGATCAGGTAGCACACTTCGGAGCATGAAAACTATATGATACAGGACCTGAACATGGCAAAGTAAAGCATGGCATGGAGCTACTCAAAGAGCTTAACAAAAGTCCCTTAGTGACCTTGAGCCAAAAGGGATCAGAAAATGCATTTGCAAGCATGTGAACATGTCAAAAGTATAATCAGTTCTCAGACTTAGTGAAAACTGGAGCATGCTGAAGCAGATATCAAGTAGGCATGTTTACGAGCTCGATGCACTCACTACAGAGCATGTCATGACAATCTAAGCATACACCCATCAAGAATACACAAAATACAAGCTAGACATGGCAAGAACAATAACATAGCATGCACGGATCAACTACAACATCATCGGCAAAATCGCTAACAAGTAGACAATCTGGCCAGATTCACGAAATGACAAAAGTAGAGCTCGATTGACTCAAGCTAGGGTGCTCCATAATTGCAAACAAAGACATGGATGGATAGAGCACTACAAGATTAACAAAACATCCTTACTGATCATCCTCAAAAGAGGCACGGATCACTAGGAAACAATATGAACATATGGCATAATGAGATAAACAGGCCAAGGACTTAGTGGAAATGCTAAGTCCCTGAAATCAGCATTAACAAGTGCACCACTTTGCAAGCTTGTGCTAGTCGCCACACACATCACAAAAATACATGGATGGCACCACTGGAAAGATGGCAAAACCTATAACAAAACATATGTAGAGCTCATGGGCATAACATGAACACAATAATCATGGCAAAAATGACAAATATCTAAATGGAGCAGCAGATCTGACAATTATCTCAACTAGCATACTTCCAATAGCATTTCGGGCATCAAGATGAACTCAAATGACAATGATGCAATGAGATGAAATAATGTGCTCTCTGAGACGAGCATTTTGATATGCTATATGCATGAACCGGAGCTACGAATGCAAAGTTACGGCACGATGAAGATGGGCATATGAAACATGGAAATCTCGGGGACTTACAGAAAAAGTCAACCCTAGATGTTTGGATCTGAGATCCAGATCGCACGTGGATCGAGGCGGGACCGGGCTCGAGGGAGCAGGGCGCCGGAGTAGGCGTGCGGCGGCGGGGATGGCCAAGTCCGGCCGACCGAGGCGCCGTGGAGGAGGCTCGCGGCGGCGGCGGGGCCACGCCGGCGAAGGACGACGCCCGTGGGAAGAAGGCGAGGCGTCGGCGCGGTGGCGGCGCTCGAGCATGGCGGCGGCGGCGGCGGTCATTGGAGAGGCGGCGCGGTGCGGGCAGGAGGAGCTCGGACAAAGGCGGCGGCGTCTCCCGGGCGGCGGCGCGAGGAGATGGGCCCCGCGGGCCTGATCCGGGCCGCGCGGGCCGGCGGCGGGGCTGGAGGAGAGAGAGGACGGCGGGGTGAGGTGGCGAGGCCGGATTGGCTGAGGGTGAGGGCGAACACGTCCGGTCGCCGGACGGACATGTCCGGCGGCGCGAGGAAGAGGGAGGCTAGGGTTCATCCGCGAAAATTTCGGGGATGGCCACATATATATAGGTAGAGGGAGCTAGGAGAGTCCAAATGAGGTGCGGTTTTCGGCCACGCGATCGTGATCGAACGCTCTAGATGATGAAGAGGGTTTTGGTGGGTTTTGGGCCAAATTAGAGGGGTGTTGGGCTGCAACACTCACGAGACCTTTTCGGTCCCTCGGTTAACCGTTGGAGTATCAAACGAAGTCCAAATGGTACGAAACTTGACAGGCGGTCTACCGGTAGTAAACCAAGGCCGCTTGGCAAGTCTTGGTCCAATCCGGAAATGTTTAATCACCACACACGAAAAAAAGGTAGAAAGGGACACCGGAGGAGAACGGAGCGCCGGAATGCAAAATGGACAATGGGGAAAATGCTCGGATGCACGAGACGAACACGCATGCAAACGAAATGCACATGATGACATGATATGCAATGCATGACACGCAAGCAATGACAACGCAACAACCTGGAATAACTGGACGACACCTGGCACATCGGTCTCGGGGCGTTACAACACTCCACCACTACGAGAGGATCTCGTCCCGAGATCTAGAATGGCACCGGAGGAACAACGGAAGATAAAAGAGAAGAGGTAAAACTAGGTTGCTTCTTTGACAAACGAGTGAAACCAAAGAACCTTGGAATGATTAAACCATATAAAGAAAGAATGCAATGAAGAAGAACCAAGTTGAAAACACTCCGGTAGGGAAGAGTAAGAAGGAAGAATAAATTCAGACAGCACTTCGGTTGAAAAGAGATGAAAGACTTGATAAGATGAAAAGAACTTGAGCAAAAAGGAGAGAACACTCCGGTTAAGAGGATAAGCATGATGAGGACAAGAAGAAGGTTTGAATAGAGCAACAACATAATGCCTCCGGAACAAAAGTAAGAATGGAATGAACGAAGGGAAAAACGAGAGCACGCTTACAACAAAAGCTAGAACGGAGTTGTTGGAAAACTAACAACGAAAAGAATAAGCTTGTTATGGTCTTATGGAATACATCTCGAATTATGAGGTGACAAACTGCCACTCACGGAAAAAGAGTTGGATTGATATGAACAAATTGACGAGAAAGTATTTCGCCGGGAGGATAAATGAAGAACTTGGATCATTTATAATCACCATAGATAGCAACAATCCTTAGGGAAGGCTTTAGGTGAAATATAACCCAAGATAATTCCAACGAAGAGGTTGATGGATTTAAAATATCTCATTCTTAACAACATTCGAATCATGAAACATGAACTCAGATTATCAAGAATGACAAAATACCATCTCCACTGATACGGAAGAAAGAATCGCACTCCGGATTACAATATGAAGAAAGCTTGAGCTCCTCTGAAAAGAATCTCAATGAACACTTAGAGAAGGAATTATTTCTTAGATGAACCAACATGTAGCCTCCGTAAAGAACTCCGGTAACAAAAGGATGATCAAACAAAAGGAAAGAGAAGTTGAAAACACAAGGTGAAACCTTGTAATGATTTAGATGAATCTCCGTGGTGATATAGTTTGAAAAAAATTGGAACTCCGGGAAAAAGAGAAGATGAACAATTGATATCAAGAATTTTAATGAGGCTCCGGAATAAGGAATTAACCACTTGGATGAAATAAGAATTACATTATGCTTATCCCCCACCAATTAAATTGATGACAATCAACGGATTTGGCATAGTACTTATTCTCGTAGAAAGGATTATGATAGATATAGCGCCAACTTGAGAAAGTCTTCCACAAGTCACCGGTAGGATAGAAAACAACGAAAGAATTAGTATGACAACCAAGGAAGAGATCTTGAGCGAACCACCGTAAGAGTTGAAAATGAAAGTAGCAAAGGCACAATTCACCGGAAAGAATTGGAGAACGAATGAAGATACTTGAGGTAAAATAAATATATGAAAACGAAGAGATCACGAGCTGATTGGAGAAATACTTGAATGATGCACCGGTAAGATTAGGAGAACGATAACTGAAAGCTAGGAATGAATAATTATGAGATGATGGGCCCCGGAGAATCAAACTGAAAATACTCTGAATTACTCCGGATGGGTGAAAATAATATCTCACAATCGCAAATAATTATGAGAGGATGGCAACAAGCTAGAATCACGAATCTTGAAGAGAATGGAGCTAGATTGAGAGAAAAATCTTCTTCGGTCTTCAAAATTCTGAGAATGACGACGAGAAACACCACCCTGAATTGTTGAGATACTCCGGAATAAAGAATGGAAAAGGTTTAGCCAACGATAAAAAGAATTTGACAGATCTTGGAGAAAAACATATGACAGATGATGAATCATTCTTACATCAAACTTCGAAAAGAAAATTTGATGGTAGCTCCGGGAGAATAAGAAGAGTCAGGTAAGATCCTGGGAAAAGACCTGTGGGTTAGAGTCCACTCAAAATAAAACACCGTTGAATGATTTGAAAGAGAGGTTGCACCGGTTGAATTAAAAGGCTTGAATGAGATAAACATCCTCAAAATAGGATCAACGGATCTTGAATGACAAGACGATCCTTCTGAGATATCTTCGGCACTCCGGAACAATTGACTAGCGAGAGGTGAATGATTAAGAATTGCACCGGCATGAGAAAACATTAACATGAGGAAAGGGTATGATCAACAAAGCTTGACTTGAAACCACCGGAGAAGGAAAAGAACAAAGAATGATGAGCTTGAAGCTCCATTAGAATCTTCATGAGAATCACCGGATAAGAACATTGACTAAAAAGAACGAAGAGACTTCACATGAATAAAATGGATATTTGATTAAGAATTCCGAGTCCTTGAAGAAAAAGGGATGGGTGGGCGGGAAAACAAAGGCAATTTGGGATGGATGAAAGGAACACCGTTGAGAAGAACTGATAATTGATCTTGCGAATGTTGAAGTGATCGGATTCACTTGCCGGTGGAGAAGAAATTTAGATGACAATCTCCATGATCATGAAGGATTTGTATTCACATAGAAATATGAGAACACCGCTTGGGAAAGGTATGGAATCAACATTTGACTTCGAAGCAACTCGAATACCATAACTCAAAACAAAACAATGAATTGGCTTGCAAAATAAGCCGGAACAAACATATGATAGAGATTTCGTCCGAAGTTTTCGTGGTGGGGCCTACACGGGCTCGATCGTACAGCACCATCATGTACAAGGCAGTGCACATGACATACGAAGCGTCCCCGAGTCGGCATAGCCAAGGACTCTTTAAGACACAACGAGACCACTGTAAAACCGACCGTGAATAGGCGGACCACTAGACGTCGAACCCCAATTTCATATCATACATCTGTCGAAAAGATATCCTAAGAGCTACTTGAATTCACACTTATAAACTCCCGAAATTTTTCCGGTTATGCAATCAGGTGTTGGGGATACAGGGGAAGCATAATATCTCACCCAAAACTAGCAAATCCTACATCCAGCTGTATCCATCCTTCAACACATAACCAAGAAACCTTCGGAAATCGTCTACCTCAACCTTCGAAAAGCATCCGTTATACAAGTTATGGCAATACTCCCGAACTCCCACCCCAGTACTGGGTGGCGTCGAGGTTATCTCACCAACGAACTGCATAAAAGAGATTTTCAATGTCGGCGTACTAAACTCAGGTATTCCAGAACTGCAACGATAAAATTATGACGACAACACCTCGGAGCTCAACTCCCCGGGACACTTCCACAAAACCCTTAACAGGAGGCACCAAGACAATGTTCTCGTCATAAAACCATCGGAACGATTCCAAGATACCCGCGTGATCAAAAAAAAAAGTTAATGAAATTTGAGAAGAGAAGAGTCAAAACTCTACGTCAGGATGCCTTACCAGAGCGATGAGGAGACTGGGAAGTAAAAAGAATTCCTAAACTCTCTGATATATAATTCCTAAAAGACTCAAAACATTTTTCTAAACTCAACTCGGCCGCTAATAACGATCAAGCAATGGGGCTCCTAAGGTCGGGATGGCTCTGATTACCTTGTAACGCCCTCGATGCGGCTATATCTCCCACGTGTCGAAGCACGACTTAGAGGCATAACTGCATTGAAAGCAATGTCGCAAGTGAGGTAATCTTCACACAACCCATGTAATACATAAGGGAAAGACATACATAGTTGGCTTACAATCGCCACTTACACAATTACATGAATAAAAATTACAACATCCAAGTACAATCAAGTTCCGACTACGGAACCAAAGTAAAAGAAGAACCCCAAATGCGACAAGGTCCCCGATCGACCCCAACTAGGCTCCATTACTGATCAACTAGAACGACACAACACACAAAGGACAAGATCTTCATCGAGCTCCTCCTGAGCTTGGTTGCGTCATCTGCATGGACTCATCGGCACCTGCAAACTGGTTTTGGAAGTATCTGTGAGCCACGGGGACTCAGCAATCTCGCACCCTCGCGATCAAGACTATTTAAGCTTATAGGTAAGGCAAGGTAAATATGTGGAGTTGCAGCAAGTGACTAGCATATATGGTGGCTAACCTGTTCGCAAAAGAGAGCGAGAAGAGAAGGCAAAAGCACGGTCGAACAACTATGATCAAGAAGTGATCCTAAAACAACCTACGTCAAGCATAACTCCAACACCGTTTTCACTTCCCGGACGCCGCTAGAAAGAGACCATCACGGTTACACACGCGGTTGATGTATTTTAATTAAGGTCAACTTCAGGTTTTCTACAACCGGACGTTAACAAATTCCCATCTACCCATAACCGCGGGCACGGCTTTCGAAAGTTCAATCCCTGCAGGGGGTCCCAACTTAGCCCATGACAAGCTCTCACGGTCAACAAAGGAATAGACCTTCTCCCGAGACATTCCGATCAGGCTCGGTATCCCGGTTCTACAAGACACTTCGACAAGTTAAAACAAATCCAGCAAAACCGGCCGAATGTGCCGACAAATCCCGATAGGAGATGCACATATCTCGTTCTCAGGGCACACTCAGATGAGACATCCTACGAGTAAAACCAAACCTCGAGTTGCCCTGAGGTGGCCCCGCAGTCTACTCGGTCGGACCAACACTCAGGGGAGCACTGGCCCGGGGGGGTTTAAATAAGATGACCCTTGGGCTGGCCGACCCAAGGGAAAGAAAAGGCTGGGTGGCGAATGGTAAAACCAATGTTGGGCATTGCTGGAGAAGCTTTATTCAAGGCGAACTATCAAGGGGTTCCCATTATAACCCAACCGCGTAAGGAACGCAAAATCCGGGAACATAACACCGATATGACGGAAACTAGGGCGGCAAGAGTGGAACAAAACACCAGGCATAAGGCCGAGCCTTCCACCCTTTACCAAGTATATAGATGCATTAATTAAAATATAAAGATATTGTGATATCCCAACAAGTAAACATGTTCCAACAAGGAACAACATCTCCATGTTCCAACAAGGAACAAACTTCAATCTTCACCTGCAACTAACAACGCTATAAGAGGGGCTGAGCAAAGCGGTAACATAGCCAAACAACGATTTGCTAGGACAAGATGGGTTAGAGGCTTGGTTCAACAATATGGGAGGCATGATAAACAAGTGGTAGGTATCGCAGCATAGGCATAGCAAAAGAGCGAGCAACTAGCAAGCAAAGATAGAAGTGATTTCGAGGGTATGGTCATCTTGCCTGAAATCCCGCAAGGAAGAAGAAGCAGTCCATGAAGAAGACAAACGGACGTAGTGAACGATCCTCACAAACGCGACGTTATCGAACCAACCCGAAGAAGCAAACACCGGAAAGAAGCACACAACATAGTAAACAACCAACACATGAACATGGTATGATATGCGGGATGCGGTATGCGATGCATATGCATGATTTGCAAAGGAAATGATTGGACCTGGCCTCAACATGGAAAACCAAGTGTGCCACTGGAAGGGTGAGATGAAATCACTTGAAAATGATATAAAGAATGCCGGAATCGGAGTTACGGTTTGGAAATGGCAAGCAATTCAAATATGGCACCGGTCTGCGATATACAGCAAGTAGCCATCTAAATGCAATGAGATGAACATGCTACAGCATTCAAACATGGCATACAAATACATGGCAGGGATGCATTCAAGATGCTTAACAAAAGTCTAGCACTGAGCTACGGCCCATTCATACATTAACAGGTTCAATCAAGCTATGGCAAAAGAGAAAAGGTAAACAGAACTCAGACTTAGTGAAATTAACACTTATCTGGAATTTCAGATCAGGATAGCACACTTCGGAGCATGAAAACTATATGATACAGGACCTGAACATGGCAAAGTAAAGCATGGCATGGAGCTACTCAAAGAGCTTAACAAAAGTCCCTTAGTGACCTTGAGCCAAAAGGGATCAGAAAATGCATTTGCAAGCATGTGAACATGTCAAAAGTCATAATCAGTTCTCAGACTTAGTGAAAACTGGAGCTGCTGAAGCAGATATCAAGTAGGCATGTTTACGAGCTCGATGCACTCACTACAGAGCATGTCATGACAATCTAAGCATACACCCATCAAGAATACACAAAATACAAGCTAGACATGGCAAGAACAATAACATAGCATGCACGGATCAACTACAACATCATCGGCAAAATCGCTAACAAGTAGACAATCTGGCCCAGATTCACGAAATGACAAAAGTAGAGCTCGATTGACTCAAGCTAGGGTGCTCCATAATTGCAAACAAAGACATGGATGGATAGAGCACTACAAGATTAACAAAATCATCCTTACTGATCATCCTCAAAAGAGGCACGGATCACTAGGAAACAATATGAACATATGGCATAATGAGATAAACAGGCCAAGGACTTAGTGGAAATGCTAAGTCCCTGAAATCAGCATTAACAAGTGCACCACTTTGCAAGCTTGTGCTAGTCGCCACACACATCACAAAAAATTACATGGATGGCACCACTGGAAAGATGGCAAAACCTATAACAAAACATATGTAGAGCTCATGGGCATAACATGAACACAATAATCATGGCAAAAATGACAAATATCTAAATGGAGCAGCAGATCTGACAATTATCTCAACTAGCATACTTCCAATAGCATTTCGGGCATCAAGATGAACTCAAATGACAATGATGCAATGAGATGAAATAATGTGCTCTCTGAGACGAGCATTTTGATATGCTATATGCATGAATGGAGGCCGGCTTGACGTCATTTAGCTTGAATCTCTTGAACATGTCTTGAGTGTATTTGGATTGATTGATGAAGGTTCCTTCTCTTCTTTGCTTCACTTCAAACCCTAGAAAGAACTTCAACTCTCCCATGGAGGACATCACGAACTTTGAGGTCATGAGAGCGGAAAATTCCTCATTGAAAGCTTTGTTAGGAGAACCAAAGATAATATCATCAACATATAATTGGCACACAAACAACTCCCCTTTGACCTTCTTAGTAAAAAGAGTGGGGTCGATTAGCCCAACTTCAAAACCACGGTCTTGTAACAACTCGGTAAGGTGGTCATACCACGCACGTGGGGCTTGTTTAAGGCCATAGAGTGCCTTATCGAGTTGATACACATGATCGGGAAAGTAGGGATCCTCGAACCCGGGGGGTTGCTTGACGTAAACCAATTCATTAATGGGACCGTTAAGAAAAGCACTCTTCACATCCATTTGTTGTAACTTAAAGTTATGATGAGAAGCATATGCAATCAACATGCGAATGGATTCAAGACGAGCAACGGGAGCAAAGGTTTCACCGTAGTCGATACCCTTGACTTGGGAGTAGCCTTGTGCTACCAAACGAGCCTTGTTGCGAATGATAATCCCATGTGCATCTTGCTTTTTCTTGAATATCCACTTGGTTCCAGTGACATTGTGGTTCCCCGTTGGCCTTGGCACCAATCTCCACACTTTGTTGCGCTCGAAATTGTTGAGTTCTTCATGCATGGCATTGAGCCAATCCGGATCTTCTAGCACCTCATAGACCTTGTGGGGTTCCACACAAGAGACAAACGCGTGATGCTCACAATAATTTGATAATTGTCTACAAGTGCTTACCCCCTTTCTTAAGCTTCCAAGCACATTCGTCATGAGATGATCCTTGGTGGAGAGCTTGGAAGCAACCTTGGCGGCACGACGCTCTAATTCCTCCTCGGTGGTGAGTTGAGGAGCGGTTACTTGATCATCTTGAGCGCCGTCATGAACTTGTTCTTGATCTTGAACTTGCTCGGGGGAGAGAACTTGACCTTGGGCATCACTTGGTGTGTCAACACCGTCTTGAGTATGATCTTGCCCTTGGTCTTGTTCATGAGGTTGAGGGCCTTCACTTTGTTCTTCGGAAGCGTGTGGGCCTTGGGTTGGTGATGGCTCCACTTGAGTGGAGCATTGTCCTTCTCCTTCGGCCACAAGGGGTTCCTCAATGGGTAGGATGAAACCAACACCCATTCTTCTTATGGCTTGAGGAGGAATTTCATCACCTACATCACAAGTGCCACTTTGCTCCACTTGGGAGCCGTTATTCTCATCAAACTCCACGTTACACGTCTCCTCAATAAGTCCCGTGGATTTATTGAGGACACGGTAAGCATGAGAGTTTGTAGCATAACCAACAAATATGCCCTCATAAGCTCTAGCCTCAAATTTAGACAACCGAACACCTTTCTTGAGAATGAAACACTTACACCCGAATATCCGGAAGTACTTGAGGTTGGGCTTGTTACCGGTGAGTATCTCATATGGAGTCTTGTTCAAGCCCTTGCGGAGGTAGAGTCGATTGGATGCATGACACGCGGTGTTGATGGCTTCGGCCCAAAAGTTGTACGAAGACTTGAACTCCGCCATCATGGTCCTTGCCGCATCCATCAACGTCCGGTTCTTCCTCTCCGCAACACCGTTTTGTTGAGGGGTGTATGGTGCGGAATATTGATGCTTGATTCCCTCATCACTAAGAAATTCATCCAAGGTGTAGTTCTTGAACTCGGTGCCGTTGTCACTTCTTATTGTCAAGATCTTTGCATTGTGTTGACGTTGTGCTTCATTTGCAAAGTCAATGACGGTTTGTTGGGTCTCGCTCTTCCTCTTGAAGAAATACACCCACGTGTACCTTGAGTAGTCATCCACAATCACCAAGCAATACTTCCTACCTCCAAGACTATCGAAGGATGGGGGCCCAAAAAGATCCATATGAAGGAGCTCCAAGGGCCTCTTTGAATAAATGATAGTCGTGGGAGGGTGAGCCTTCTCATGTAGCTTTCCTTCGATACAAGCACTGCAAGCACGATCTTTAACAAAACTAACATTCGTTAGTCCACGGACATGGTCCCTCTTGAGGAGACTTTGCAAAGATCTCATATTGACATGGGCTAAACGGCGATGCCAAAGCCATCCCACATCAACTTTAGCCATTAGGCATGTTGCGGTCTTAGTGGGTCGCTCCGAAAAGTTAATCACATATAGACCGTTCTAGACATGCCCAACAAAAGCTACTTTAAGAGTCTTGCTCCACAAGAGGGCCACAGTATCGATATCAAAGAAAGTGGCAAAGCCCGTGATTGCAAGTTGACGAACGGAAAGTAAATTGTATGCGAGGGACTCAACAAGCATGACCTTCTCGATCGTGAGATCATGAGAGATGACCACCTTGCCAAGTCCCAATACCTTAGAGGATGAGGCGTCACCCCACTCGACATTGGTGGGCATAGATGGAACTTTGTGCACGTCCACCACCAAGTCCTTGCTTCCGGTCATATGATTTGTAGCTCTGCTATCGAGCAACCATGATCCACCACCGAAAGCAAACACCTACAAGAGATCAATGCTTGGTTTTAGGTACCCATTTTGTAATGGTCCTTTGATGTTAGTAACAAGGGTCTTAGGAACCCAAATAGACCATTCAATGTACTCATGAAGAGAACCAACAAATTTGGCATAAACATGCCCATCACTAGCACGACATAACACATAAGAAGGATTAAAATCGCCGGCTTTGTTGGGAGGGGTGATATTGCCCTTCTTGACATTGTTCTTCTTCTTCTTCTCCTCGGGGGCACTCTCTCCCTCCTTCACAAAGGTTTGCATGAGGGGAGGAGGTTGTTTGGTCTTGTCATTCTTCTTCTTGTTCTTGGAGTCGGGCACGTACCCAACCCCTTCCTTGGCCACACCTCCCTTTTGGTTGATCAAGAGATCGTTGAGGTTCTTCTTGCCTTGTATGCAAGTCGCAAGACCTCTCTCAAGTTGCTCCTTCAACTTAGCATTTTCCTCAACAAGATGTATATGCTCACAACACGGGTTAGTAGCATTTGCATTATCAATTAAAACCATATGAGGAAAAGTTGCTTTCTCCTTAGTTAGCTTCACTTGGAGTTGATCATGAGACTCCTTGAGACTAGCGTGAATACCCTTCAAGGCCTTGTGGGCCTTGTCAAGTATATCAAACTCCTCTTTGAGTCTAGCAAGATCAACTCCGAGTTTGGCCTTCTCGGAATTTAGCACACGAGAAACAATGAGGGCATGATCATAATCTTTCTTTAACTTAGCATGATCAATGTTGTGTGACTCCTCAAGAGCCAAACGAAGACCACACTCTTCCTCAAGAGCATTGGAAAGATCCGAAATCCCATCGGCATAGTCACGACTATGCCCTTCCATCTTAGAGATGGTGTCTTCGTGAGCCTCGACCATGTCATTGGCCTCACCAAGTTGTTCCAGGAGAGCAACAAAGTGCTTCTTGGATTTTCCCTTGAGTTTGCCCATAAAGGCCTCAAACTCGTTAGCCTCCACATTAGCTCCCTCAAGTTCATTAATGCTATCCGTTGGGGAAGGATGATTAATGATGGTAGTTTTGATGTTGGAGGTTACCTTGTTGGTGGCTTTAGCCATGAGGCACTTGGCGGTGATGCTCTCGTTGGGTGAGTCGAAGAGAGACACCCGTGACGTTGTTGCAATGGCAACGGAGGCCATGGCAACCGACTCATCATCTTTATCATCGTCATCATCCTCATTGTACTCTTCTTGCACAACCAAAGCCTTGGGAGGAGTCTTCTTGGTGAAGTTGTTCTTGTTGGGGAACGACTTGGCCTTGTCCTTTCGTATGAGTTTGCCACCATTGTCTTCCCTCTTCTCATACGGGCATTCCGCAACGAAATGACTCACGTTGCCGCAATTGTAGCAAGTCCTTACACGTTGCTTGCCCCTTGTGCCACTCGAGTTGTTTTTGCTAAAGTTGGGCCTCGAGTTTTTCTTGCTCCAAAATTGCCTTGAAGCAAGTGCCATGTTGTAACGCCCTCGATGCGGCTATATCTCCCACGTGTCGAAGCATGAGTTAGAGGCATAACCGCATTGAAAGCAATGTCGCAAGTGAGATAATCTTCACACAACCCATGTAATACATAAGGGAAAGAAATACATAGTTGGCTTACAATCGCCACTTCACACAATTACATGAATAAAGCATTACATCATCCAAATACAATCAAGGCCCGACTACGGAACCAAAATAAAAGAAGAACCCCAAAAACGACAAGGTCCCCGATCGACCCCAACTGGGCTCCACTACTGATCAACTAGAACGAAACAACACAAAGGACAAGATCTTCATCGAGCTCCTCCTTGAGCTTGGTTGCGTCACCTGCTCGGTAACATCGGCACCTGCAAACTGGGTTTTGAAGTAATTTGTGAGTCACGGGGACTCAGCAATCTCGCACCCTCGCGATCAAGACTATTTAAGCTTATAGGTAAGGCAAGGTAAATATGTGGAGCTGCAGCAAGCGACTAGCATATATGGTGGCTAACATACGCAAATGAGAGCGAGAAGAGAAGGCAAAGCACGTTCGAGAAATCTATGATCAAGAAGTGATCCTAGAACAACCTACGTCAAGCATAACTGCAACACCGTGTTCACTTCCCGACTCCACCGGAAAGAGACCATCACGGTTACACACGCGGTTGATGTATTTTAATTAAGGTCGACTTAAGGTTTTCTACAACCGGACGTTAACAAATTCCCATCTGCCCATAACCGCGGGCACGGCTTTCGAAAGTTCAAATCCCTGCAGGGGGTCCCAACTTAGCCCATGACAAGCTCTCACGGTCAACGAAGGAATAGACCTTCTCCCGAGACATTCCGATCAGGCTCGGTATCCCGGTTCTACAAGACACTTCGACAAGTTAAAACAAATCCAGCAACACCGCCCGAATGTGCCGACAAATCCCGATAGGAGCTGCACATATCTCGTTCTCAGGGCACACTCAGATGAGACATCCTACGAGTAAAACTAAACCTCAAGTTGCCCCGAGGTGGCCCCGCAGTCTACTCGGTCAGACCAACACTCAGAGGAGCACTGGCCCGGGGGGGTGGTTAAATAAGATGACCCTCGGGCTGGCCGACCCAAGGGAAAGAAAAGGCTAGGTGGCGAATGGTAAAACCAAGGTTGGGCATTGCTGGAAAAGCTTTATTCAAGGCAAACTATCAAGGGGTTCCCATTATAACCCAACCGCGTAAGGAACGCAAAATCCGGGAACATAACACCGATATGACGGAAACTAGGGCGGCAAGAGTGGAACAAAACACCAGGCATAAGGCCGAGCCTCCACCCTTTACCAAGTATATAGATGCATTAATTAAAATAAAAGATATTGTGATATCCCAACAAGTAAACATGTTCCAACAAGGAACAACATCTCCATGTTCCAACAGGGAACAAACTTCAATCTTCACCTGCAACTAACAACGCTATAAGAGGGGCTGAGCAAAGCGGTAACATAGCCAAACAACGATTTGCTAGGACAAGATGGGTTAGAGGCTTGGTTCAACAATATGGGAGGCATGATAAACAAGTGGTAGGTATCGCAGCATAGGCATAGCAAAAGAGCGAGCAACTAGCAAGCAAAGATAGAAGTGATTTTGAGGGTATGGTCATCTTGCCTGAAATCCCGCAAGGAAGAAGAATGAGTCCATGAAGAAGACAAACGGACGTAGTTGAACGAATCCTCAAAAACGCGACGTTATCGGAACCAACCCGAAGAAGCAAACACCGGAAAGAAGCACACAACATAGTAAACAACCAACACATGAACATGATATGATATGCGGGATGCGGTATGCGATGCATATGCATGATTTGACAAGAGATGAATGAACCTGGCCTCAACTTAGAAATCCAAGTGTGCCACTGGAAAGGTGAGATGAAATCGCTTGAAAACGATATAAAAAACGCCGGAATCGGAGTCACGGTTTGGAAATGGCAAGCAATTCAAATATGGCAACGGTCTGCAATTTACAGCAAGTAGCCAACTAAATGCAACGAGATGAACATACTACATCACTCAAACATGGCAGCAAAATACATGGCAGGGATCCATTCATGATGCTTAACAAAAGATGAACACTGAGCTACGGCCAATTCATCCATTAACAGGTTCAAACAAGTATGGCAAAAGAGAAAACAGTAAACAGAACTCAGACTTAGTGAAATTAACACTTATCTGGAATTTCAGATCAGGTAGCACACTTCGGAGCATGAAAACTATATGATACAGGACCTGAACATGGCAAAGTAAAGCATGGCATGGAGCTACTCAAAGAGCTTAACAAAAGTCCCTTAGTGACCTTGAGCCAAAAGGGATCAGAAAATGCATTTGCAAGCATGTGAACATGTCAAAAGTATAATCAGTTCTCAGACTTAGTGAAAACTGGAGCATGCTGAAGCAGATATCAAGTAGGCATGTTTACGAGCTCGATGCACTCACTACAGAGCATGTCATGACAATCTAAGCATACACCCATCAAGAATACACAAAATACAAGCTAGACATGGCAAGAACAATAACATAGCATGCACGGATCAACTACAACATCATCGGCAAAATCGCTAACAAGTAGACAATCTGCCCAGATTCACGAAATGACAAAAGTAGAGCTCGATTGACTCAAGCTAGGGTGCTCCATAATTGCAAACAAAGACATGGATGGATAGAGCACTACAAGATTAACAAAACATCCTTACTGATCATCCTCAAAAGAGGCACGGATCACTAGGAAACAATATGAACATATGGCATAATGAGATAAACAGGCCAAGGACTTAGTGGAAATGCTAAGTCCCTGAAATCAGCATTAACAAGTGCACCACTTTGCAAGCTTGTGCTAGTCGCCACACACATCACAAAAATACATGGATGGCACCACTGGAAAGATGGCAAAACCTATAACAAAACATATGTAGAGCTCATGGGCATAACATGAACACAATAATCATGGCAAAAATGACAAATATCTAAATGGAGCAGCAGATCTGACAATTATCTCAACTAGCATACTTCCAATAGCATTTCGGGCATCAAGATGAACTCAAATGACAATGATGCAATGAGATGAAATAATGTGCTCTCTGAGACGAGCATTTTGATATGCTATATGCATGAATCGGAGCTACGGATGCAAAGTTACGGCACGATGAAGATGGGCATATGAAACATGGAAATCTCGGGGACTTACGGAAAAAGTCAACCCTAGAGATGTTTGGATCTGAGATCCAGATCGCACACGGATCGAGGCGGGCCGGGCTCGCCGGAGCAGGGCGCCGGAGTAGGCGTGCGGCGGCGGGGATGGCCAAGTCCGGCCGGCCGGGGCGCCGTGGAGGAGGCCCGCGGCGGCGGGGCGCTTGGCGACGACGGGGCCACGCCGGCGAAGGGCGGCGCCCGCGGGAAGAAGGCGAGGCGTCGGCGCGGTGGCGGCGCTCGAGCATGGCGGCGGTGGCGGTCGTTGGAGAGGCGGAGCGGCGCGGGCAGGAGGAGCTCGGACGAAGGCGGCGGCGTCTCCCGGGCGGCGGCGCGAGGAGATGGGCCCCGCGGGCCTGATCCGGGCCGCGTGGGCCGGCGGCGGGGCTGGAGGAGAGAGAGGGCGGCGGGGTGAGGTGGCGAGGCCGGATTGGCTGAGGGTGAGGGCGGACACGTCCGGTCGCCGGGCGGACATGTCCGGCGGCGTGAGGAAGAGGGAGGCTAGGGTTCATCCGCGAAAATTTCGGGGATGGCCACATATATATAGGTAGAGGGAGCTAGGAGAGTCCAAATGAGGTGCGGTTTTTGGCCACGCGATCGTGATCGAACGCTCTAGATGATGGAGAGGGTTTTGGTGGGTTTTGGGCCAAATTGGAGGGGTGTTGGGCTGCAACACTCACGAGACCTTTTCGGTCTCTCGGTTAACCGTTGGAGTATCAAACGAAGTCCAAATGGTACGAAACTTGACAGGCGGTCTATCGGTAGTAAACCAAGGCCGCTTGGCAAGTCTCGGTCCAATCCGGAAATGTTTAATCACCACACACGAAAAAAAGGTAGAAAGGGACACCGGAGGAGAACGGAGCGCCGGAATGCAAAACGGACAACGGGGAAAATGCTCGGATGCACGAGACGAACACGTATGCAAATGAAATGCGCATGATGACATGATATGCAATGCATGACACGCAAGCAATGACAACGCAACAACCGCGAATAACTGGACGACACCTGGCACATCGGTCTCGGGGCGTTACACATGTGTTCATGATATGCATACTTCGTATCTTCGGGGTTGCTCTCCTCTTCTTCCTCTTCTTCTTCCACGGTGAGCTTGGCCTTCAATGCAAGGTTAGGCTTCTTTGCCCGTTGAGAACGGAGCACCGCATTGTCGGTGGTCTTGTTCAAAATGTTCATGGCCACAAACTCATCCAACACTTCGCTTGAGGTCAAAGTGTGGAAGTCCGGTCTTTGACGAATGACGGAGGACATGGCCTTGTGGTAGGGCATCATTGCCTTGAGGAATTTGCGCTTGATCCAATTGTCATCCGTGTCCTTGCTCCCGTGATCTCGTAGTGAGACCGCGAGTTTGGTTACTCTCCGATAAAGCTCACGAGGTTCTTCATCTTCCTTCATTCCAAACTCATCGGCCTCATCTTGTACCACTTCATAGTTGGAGCGTTGAATGCTTGCGCTTCCCCGGTAGAGAGACACGACACAATGCCATGCATCTTTGGCCAAGGCGAAGGGACGAAGATGAGGTAGGTCTTCGGGTGGAATTGCATCTTGAATGATGAAGAGAGCATTCTCATTGAATTGATTGTCCGCGACTTCTCATGGAGTGAAGTTGCTTGGATCGTGTGGATAGAAACCTTTTTCAATGATTCTCCAAAGGTTAGTGTTCACATGATTTAAATGACGTTTAAAGCGGTAAACCCAAGAATCAAAATCCTCGTTTTTCATAATCTTCGAGGGAGGACCGGCATGATTCAAATGAGTGAAAGGAACCGGTCCACCATAAACAAGTGGTGGTTCCACATGGCCAAAGATGCCGGTGCCATTCTTGCCACTAGAAGGAGTCTTTTCACTACTAGCTTCCCCTTGTCGGGGATAGCATCCGACACCTTGTTGGCGGGATCACCCACTTTCAACGGTGCGGTGGATAGTTTAAGCCCCTCAAGAAATTTAGTAAACATGCTTTCAACTTCGATCGTAATGGAGGTTTTCAATGTCTCCAAGGCCACATTGAACTCCTCACGAGAGACCGAAGTTCCCCCATCTCCCGTAGACAAGATCGGATTCACACTGGAGTGTTCCTCCACACTATCTACGGTATCAACCATACTCTTTGGACGGTAAAGTCCTTAATAAAGAGACGAGGCTCTGATACCAATTGAAAAGATCGATATGGTTGACTAGAGGGGGGGTGAATAGGCAACTACCAATTTTTTTGGCTTTTCTTTACCAAATTAAACTTTGCATCAAAATAGGTTGTCTAGATGTACAACTAGGTGAGCAACCTATATGATGCAATAACAACAAGCATACAAGCAAGCAAGGGTAGAAACACTAAAGAGTTTGCACAAGTAAAGGTAAGAGATAACTAAGAGTGGATCCGGTGAAGACAAGGATGTGTTACTGAAGTTTCTTCCTTTCGAGGGGAAGTACGTCTCCGTTGGAGCGGTGTGGAGGCACAATGCTCCCCAAGAAGCCACTAGGGTCACCGTATTCTCCTCACGCCCTCACACAATGCGAGATGCCGTGATTCCACTATTGGTGCCCTTGAAGGCGGCGACCGAACCTTTACAAACAAGGTTGGGGCAATCTCCATAACTTAATCGAAGGCTCCCAACAAGACTACGAAGCTTCACCACAATGGAATATGGCTTCGAGGTGACCTCAACCGTCTAAGGTGTTCAAACACCCAAAAGTAACAAGATCCGCTAGGGATGAGTGGGGGAATCAAAAATCCCTAGCTAGAAGTGTAGATCGGAGCCTTCTCAACCACTCCCGAGCAAATCAACAAATTTGATTGGCTAGAGAGATAGATTGGGCGAAAATGAAGCTTGGAGTATTTAATGGAGTTTGGGGGAGTAAGAGGTAGGTGGGAAGGAAGAAAGGGACTCCTTTTTATAGTGGGGGCAACAATCCCGTTGCCCCCCACCAACCAGCCCCGCACAGGGCGGTACTACCGCTGAGAGGGAGCGGTACTGCCGCGCCAGCCAACGGTACTGCCGCGCTGAGGAGACTAGTAGGGAACGGACCCAAATGCGATACTACCGCGGTGGTAGGGCGATACTACCGCTCCTGGAACGGTACTACTGTCACTACAACCGTGACTAGTGCCGCAAAACCCGACACGAGAAAAAGACCTCTCGAACCGAGGCGGTAGGAACCAGACTGCCCAGCGGTACTACGGCAGTGGGGTCAAGGGCGGTAGTACCGCTGTGGAGCGGTACTGCCGCTTGTGACCCTTCGGCCGTAGTACCACAGGCAGTGCGGTACTACCGCTGGGGCGCGAGAGAGAGAAGAAATCTCTCAAAGGAGCTGAGGACAAGGCGGAGGTGCCAGGCCCCCAGCGGTACTACTGCTGAGGAGCCACGGGCGGTACTACCGCTACGGAGCGGTACTGCCGCTTGTGGTTTCTCAGCGGTACTACCGCTGGGTGCGCGGTACTGCTCTTCAATGGAAAGGAAAGCTCGGAGGGTGAAAAGCTGATGTGTACGTGATGATTCCATCCATGCAAAAACCCAACGGACCCCTTCTTGATAGTACGATGCCCTCTACGCAACTAGTCCACCGAGAAAAAAAACAAAAGAGCTACACCGTCTTGAAATACACTCCGAGGAGAAGAAGGCGTCTCATGCCAGTGGAGAATCTGTGAATTATTCAAAGCACAAGATTAGTTCGCAAACATGTTGTCATCAATCACCAAAACTACCTTGAGAGAGATATACCGTAACAGCTGTTCAACTTAGATCTTCCCAGATGCATTAGGATCTGCTGTTGCTCAACTTTGATCTGCTCCTGCCTGACTACAATCTGCTCAGCCATGCTCCTCAACTGAGCATTCTGCGAGGGCAACACACGCGGAGTTCGCGCTTGAGAAGGTCCAGCTCTGGGTTCCTGAGGAAAATCCTTGGGCCCTGTAACCTCAACATGATCGTTCTAGTACAACCCTTTAACGGTGGCACAAAGGGCGCCTCCTCGCGACGTCCACGTGGACAGAAGGGGTTGGCGAGTTTCGTCGATGAAAAAAGAAACCTCTTTTTCCCTTGTTCCTTCGTGCCCCTCGAGCCACACGCACTTTCTCTCTCGAGCACACAACCTCTTTTTCCCTCTCCAAAGATCTTTCTCCTTTGATTGGATCGGCTCGCCCGCTCGACCGCCAGGACCATGTTGCTACCGAGGCCGACGCCCGCCAGCGACGACAGGTTGGATCTGGACGGGTGCTCGTAGCGCCTCTCACCATCTGCATGAGCGGGGCGGTGGATTCATCTGCGAGCACCTCATGGCCGAGACCCCGGACTCCGTCCTCGCCGTCGACGTCTACTGCTACAAGATCCGCCGCCTCGTCGACCCACCCCCGCCCCACCTCGCCCGCTGCAGCAACTTCCACCTCCTGAACGTCAAGAACAACTCCGGCCTGGAGGGCCTCATCAAGATGGTCGATCTGGTGCGCCCCTCCCCACCTCCCCTCCTTCCCCGCTCGCTTTTGTCCTCTATAATTGCGGATTGGTCTGCGAAAAAGGAATGCTAGGGCCGATTTTTCCGTCTTTGTTTCTGTAAAAAAGAGGAAGTGGGATCGACGCTCTTATCCTCTAATGGTGGATTGATCTGCGAAAAAGGAATGCTAGGCCCGATTTTTCCGTCTTTTTTTCTGTAAAAGAGAGGAAGTGGGATCAACCTGCAGAGGATTTGGTCGCCGCGGCTGCGGCGGCGAGACTGCCCATCTTTCAATTCCGTGGCACTACTGCATATCCTGCCGCCACCGCTCGTTCCACCGGTGCTTCAGAGTGCTGCTGCTGCTGCTGCTGCAATTCAAAAACTAAGTCAGGTCTGTGCTCCATGATACAGTCCCTACCCCCCATATGAGCAAGCTAACCTATGTATTATTGGGACTAAGTATTCATATTTACTATCTCTGTGTTGTTGCCTCAGGCAAAACTAGTGGCTGAGCTTATAGCACGAGAAATTGTTATACATGATGCTGATCAATCTGTACGGCATAAGCTCACGAAACGGCAAACACAAAACGAGGTAAATCAGTTGCAACCAAACAATCGTGATGTACTTGTTCTGTTGAAAGTCTGCTGGTACATTGGTTATATTCGCTTTCTGTAGCCAGCATATGAAAAAATGTACTAAAAACATTTGAGGCAGTCGATCCCAACAGCGGAACAGCAACTATGCTCGAGGTAATCAACCTTACCGAATACTAAGCTGTTCTGAATGCAAGGCATCTTTGATAAATTGAGGATAATGCCAATACCCTATCTTTGTTTGTAGATAGCAGGGAGGCTGTCCAAGCTAGAAAATAAAGGATGGAGGCCAAGGCGAACAATCATCGTCTGCAGTTGGGATGCAGAAGAGTTTGCGCTGGTATGTTCTTGCTCGCATGCTCTCAGATGCTTTCTCATCCGCAACTGTAAGCTCTAAAGCGTTGAAAATTCCAATGCCTCGGATAGGGTCTACGGAATGGACCGAGGAGGACATGGATATGCTTGCTTCAAGAGGTGTTGCTTATCTGAATGTAGACATGTCAATGTTTGGGCCTGGAAGTCTTATGCCCCGTGCAACACGACAACTCGATGAATTAATCAATGAAGCAAGCAGAATGGTATTTTAGTTCTGCACCTAAAGCCTTTATAAGCATAGAATTTAAACTTCATGAGCAGCATTGAGTACATATTAGAGACTTGTCTACATAGATTCCAAATTTATTTAATTATTTGATCCTTTTTTTTTCCTTCATTGAAGGTACCCGATCCTGATGATCCGTCTCATACCTTGTATGACTACATGGCACAAATGAGCGATCATGAGAGCTTCATTTGATTGAAACATACTGAAGTATTAAGCTCCTATTTTCATACTGCAAGAGTGGCCGGTGCAGGAACAGATTTTGCAGCTTTTGTCGAGCACATTGGAGTCCCTTCACTTGACATCTCTTATGGATTATGTAAGTGAAACGCTTTTGGTGGTGTATAAGCCTGAAAATCCGTGCTCCCTTTCTATAGCATTGTTCTGATTCATTTAAAAAAACAGAACAGTGGACTAGCAAACCATATATTTACTGCTCGCTTTATTATTATTCCTCTAGCATCTGCCGTAAATATTGTTGCTCTTGCAGTTTCAGAATACCCTGTCTACGACTCGCTATACGATGATTTTGATTGGATGGAGCAGTTTGGAGACCCTTTGTTCCACAGACATGTAGTATGTACTGAGCGAGCTATCTTTTCAAATTCAGAAAGTTCACTATAGCGCTGACTAACCCATTTTACTGAGACTTGCAGATGATGAGATCATTCCCTTCAATTATGTCCCCTACGTGTCTGAACTGGAGGTATTTTCTCTTCTGGCAACTGAGATAGACACACAGGGTAATCCCCTAATTCAGTTTCATCAAGGAAACTGAAACAGAATCATGAATTCATGATAGACTCGCTTCTTATTGATTGGTACACACATTTTTTTCATGAAATTATCATTAAGTGTGGCATGTAGAAGTAGCTCCAACAATTACTTGAAACATGGACTATCTGCCGTCCTCATGACAACAGATGTTGCAAGCACAAAAGAAGGGCCATAACACGAGGGTACGCATGCTGAAAGTCAAAGAGATCAACGACCGATGGACGATGGCGGAGCGAGCCTTCACCAACCAAGAGTGGCTCGGAGGGAGACCGTGGTCCAAACATATGATGAGCATCAAAGCTGCAGGCTTGTTACATAGTACTGTAGTTGTCTGAACTCCGAAGTTAGTCTGAAACTAACCACAGTAATGGTTTTTCTCCTTCGGCAGATTTATGCCTCGTCGGACCAGGACGACTGGTGGGGTACCAAAGCCTTCCCCGGCATCGTCTCGGCCATCGTGAACGCGCAGAAGCTCAACACGTCGGAATCTTGGCGGCTGTTGCAGCACGAGATTTACATGGGTGCAAGGACCTTATTTGTTATGAAATGGCATATTGTTATTCGTATGTGTATTATTGACTTGCCAAATTCTTGACCTCCTATGGTATGATCAGATCAATATAAAGAGTGTGGCTTCTATTCTTTTAACATACTCACATGAAACTATTGTCCAGTGTTTATTTTGGTTAGTATCTATTTGATTAAAGCAGGGACAATAAAGTCAGTAGACAGCCTATAAGTGCAGAGGAGCATCTCAAGAGGCGCGCCACGGGCGCGCCCCTGCCCCTAGTTACTAATCAATAGAAGTGCAATTGGGGCCTAGATGGTACAAGCGTCAAGAACCTACTAACCTTCAGAAGATCCAATACTCTGCTGGATATTGATTTGCTCAACATGTATGCTATAGGTACTCAAGAACGTTAAAATTCTGTGAACCCTCTCATCAATGTTCTCACACTTGATTTCAAGTACCTTAAGCTTGTTAGATAAAACAAACGGTTGTCCCGTCAGATTGTAGCTTCCTTCAGTCCCCATCCGACTGCTGGGTGCCTGTATGTGTATGGAGCAAAAATACTACATTAAATCATGCATGATAACCTAAATTGGAACATATATCAGATTTACGAAGTATATACCTGACAAAGCTGGATGGTAAGCTTCTCGAGAACAGGTGTATGTTGGAGAAAGCACATGAGTGCACCAAGATTGGCCTTCATACACCAATCATTGAGTAACAAGGTTTTTAACTTGCTAAAGGTAGGGCACCACATCAAATCTCTTTTGAGGATAAACTACAGAAAATGCAAATGGGTAAGAATATCTCAAGATTTTTTTTAAGTACAAGGTGTGATGCTACTGAAGTAAATGAAGCTCCCACAAGTATTGAAAAGCAAAATCTGATTTGGCCAAAGCGAAAAGAGGCTTGTAACCAGAGTGAAAAAAGAGGCTTGTAACCCATATCAGATTTTATAAGTTTGCTTTTACCTCCTTGCATAACATATAAAATTGTACATAATATTTCTCAATGTGAATATGTATAATTGGCCATATAAAAATAGATTTGACAGATTTATTCCAATACAAACATTAAACCTGTGCTTGCAGTTTCAGAAGTAATACAATACAAAATATGAATAGAGTCACGGGAAATTAAATCCATATAATGTACAGGTGCAAGCAAACCACTTGCATAGCGGTTACTTCACAGATGTCAAATGATGATATAATGTAAGAGACATAATGTATCAGGGTTCACAAATAACAATAAAAGCTGAGAAAAGAAGTAGATGCAAACATACCACACAAGGTTCAGCTATCAACTCCAAGCTTTTAGCCTCTGACAAACCATTGAGAAGCACACAATCTCCAGTGTCATCATCAATGGAACTGCAATTTTCACAGGTAACATCGACACACGAACCACCAGCTTCTTTACCACAACAATCATCACAGTCGGCAAGCTTAATAGATCCTGTTACTAATGATGGCATGCTTTCAAGCAAAGGAGTCCTCCCCCAGCACTCAATTAATTCCAGTGTAACTAGACTTGGGACAGAAATCCGAGTCCGTTCATTTGGATAAAATATGCAGTCAAGGATGGTCAGGCGTTTTAGGGACTGGGACATGATCATATCAGCTTGGACGTAGCAACCCCTCATCCACAGTTCTTCCAGCGCTGGGCAGCTCGAAAAATACAGAATGCTATCATTTAACACTACGTTGCAAAGCTCCAACCTCGTCAAGTGCAGAGAGACGAGAGGCAGGTCCTCCAGCAGCTCGAAGCTATTGTTATCACGGCCTAAATGAACACTGAGGACTCGAGCTTGGCACAAGAGAGCATGCCGGATCCATAAGTTGACCTGCGGTTCATCCTGGCTATGGAAAGTGCTGAGCTCTATCTCACACGCATGCAGGGGCGCGCTGCGGTCACGGAGGAGCAGCAGATGGTTCACAAACTTGTTGAGCCTCCTGACGCCCCGCCGGTTCAGAATCCTGCCCTCGCAGGTGATGCGCAGGACCGGCATGGACTTCCAGAGGTCGCGCCAGCGCCGAGCCAGCACGCAGGTCTGCACGGCCTCCGCCACCGGCAAGAAGGACAGTACGTGCTGCAGGACCTCGCCCGGCAGCGCGTCGATCCCCTCGCCGCCACGCGCCTCGGGCGCCGCCTTCCAACGGCGGGAGGCCGTTGCTTGCTCCTTAGGCATTACGCCGAACAGGTGGGGAGCGCCGGCTCTGGCCGCTGAAAAACAGAACCCGACGAAGATCAGGCATGGACGGACCCTTCGCTACATCAACTGGCACCTCGGAGTGAAAATTATGAGCTCGTTGATCGTTTACCTGTAGATCTTGTGGAGGTGGAGCAGGGGTGGAATTGCGTGGCACCCTAGCGAGCTGCCGTCGCCAGATTTTGAAGCCGAGCTTCCTCCCAGGAGAACCGTCAGCATCCGGCCATGGCCGGCTGGCCAGAAAACCCTCGACGGTGGACCGGGCTGCGTGAATTCTTGGGTCTTGATGCTTCTGGGGCCTGGAATGCTTGGTGAGTGAGCAAGGGAGGAAGAGGAAGAGGAAGTGGAGAGGCGATGGGGATTTCTGAGGGTTACGTCATCTCCAACACTGTTTTGACCCATGTTTACTTTCTCCAAACCGCCTATCTAAGCACTTGAAAGATAAATATCATCCTTTTCTCATAATCATGTTATGCAAATATTTCGATACAAAATAAATTCAAATTCAATAAAATAGTTCAAATCTAAAGTTCATTATTCAGACACATTTTTTAATTTTTCCTTTGAAGCGTCCACAAATATGCAAACTAGATCATTCTGAAGCTGCTCATGAATTGTTCTATAGTGAATTTGCCGATGCATTTGGATAAAATCATCAAACTTTGTCGGATTTTGATCTAAAAGTTGGATAGGATCACTCATGCGCTCAAATTCCAAACCGTGGCGAACTCCGTCACCCTCATCCGCCACAATTATGTTGTGTATGACACAAACTGCCATCACCTCCCACAACGTCTCTGCATCCCATATTTTTGCAGGTCCTCGAACAACTGCAAAATGAGCTCGAGCACTCTAAATGCCCTCTCATCATCCTTTCCGACTCCTTTTCTTTGGGAAAAATAAGATCTTTTCTCGCCCCTTGAATCATAGATGGTCCTGACGGAGGTCGCCCATGAAGAATTGATACCATCACAAAGATAATAGCTCATGTTGCAGTCATGACCATCGATGGTATATAGTACTATAGTTACATGGAAGAGCTTCTCCTGCACACAACCTCGCAAACAATGGAGACGGATGTGGCACATTGATGTCATTGTGAGACCCGAAAATCCCAAAGAAAGAGTATCAAATCCAGAGGTCTTGTGATGCAACTGCTTCAAGAATCATGATGGGCTTTCTTGCAATGGTCCTGATATTGCCCCTTAGAGCATATGGGAAATTCTTGCATTGCCATGCAGTGCATGTAATCCAAGGATCCGAGCATACCTAGCTACCCTCTGACTTCCGACTGTGCCATGAGTCGTGCGGTGTATTCAGCAGTTGGTTCTCTCAAGTACTCTAGTACAGACACCTTGGCTTCGAGACATGTGTTTGGTCTACATCCAGGGGGTGGCGGAGGTCCGGCAATGTCTGGACGGCAAAGTGGTTGGTGCAGCGGCGACATCGGTCTCAGACTATGCAGATAGAGAGGAAGGGGAAGAGACGGAGTGAGAAAAACGGGGCTCTAGATGGGTTTTTGACTAGATCCGGAGTGTCAGACACCTGCGTGGCGTCTGTTCGGACATCTGCCAAGCTCCGCCAGGTTTGCTTCTGGTTTGTGGAAATTCAGACGTCCAGACTGGTCTGTGGACGTTTGACGTACGACGGTGGATGACACAAAGTGTTCGGACCACACGCCTGAATGATTAGTGGCATTTTGATGGGCAACGTTGGAGATGCCCTTAGGGATTGGAGCTAAACAATGGAGAACTACACGCATATCACCTTGGCTTCTTGGATTTCTTTTCTTTTTAGTTCACCTTGGCTGTTTGGATTTCTTTTTCTTTTTGGTTAAACTGGACAACCTTTCTATTATCAGTTTTAGGGACTCTTTGATTTAAAAGATTTTAGAAATTTTTCCTATATTGGTTTTTTGATTTGTATGATGAACCATGTGGATATTTTTCTAAGAAATCAATTACGGTACATTTAATAGGAAACTAGAAGGTAAGGCACACTTTGTTGTGTTGCTTGTTTTGTAGCGTAGCCACCTCAATTTTTTGAATGTGGTGTCATTGGGTTCTCATGTACCGTATAATATAGATTTGTTTCCCACACCATTGTGTTTCATAAGGCTACATAAGAACCAGTTTATAGATTCATGGTAACAGGCAATAATTAACAATGCCAAAATGTTCATAGCACATTAGCAATAAACAACACATCTAATGATTATATTTTTGCAGGACCTAACCACTCTGCTAGAAACAGTCAAATATGGTGAAACACTTACAATGAATGTATATAGGGAAGTGCTCGTCAAAATTGTGCAGGAGCACTCGACGACGACGCTCACTGAAATCATGCGTATCAAATCGTTTTGGAATTCTCACCCACTATAATAGCCCCACTGTATTATGTAGTATTTATCTTTCCCCTGTTGAGTATAGCTGACGTAAAGTACACGCGTTCTGTTCCCCACACGTTAAAGTTTTTTTCTGGTACATTGTTCCAAGCTTCCTCCCAGGAGAACCGTCGGCATCCGGCCATCGCCGGCTGGCCAGAAGACCCTCGACGGTGGACCGGGCTGCGTAAATTCTTAGGTCTAGATGCTTCTGGGGCCTGGAATGCTTGGTGAGTGAGGAAGGGAGGAAGAGGAAGAGGAAGTGGAGAGGCGGTGAGGATTTCTGAGGGTTACGTCATCTCCAACACTATTTTGACCCATGTTTACTTTCTCCAAACCGCCTATCTAAGCACTTAGAGCATCTCCAACAGCCGCCGAACGCGCCACGCGCTAAAACCTACTTTGTCGCGCGCTCATCTCCTGATTTGGCGCGGCGGGCAGCGCTGGCTCCAGCAGCCGCGCTAAAATGCAGCACGCGCAGCTTCAGCAGCGCGTAAAAAATGCAGCGCGCGCGACTCGCACAAACAACATATGCATTTCAAATAGAAGCAAAAATGATCAAACTATAAACAAAAAATCAACAATAAATAGTTCACTTTCGTTATTACAACCCAAACAAATAGTTTATCATTCAGTACAACAAATAGTGAAATAAACACAACAAATAGTTCATGAACAATACAATGTCGAACACACAAATCATGCTCTTTGTCGTCCATGCCATGCCTACCACTCCTCAATGAGATCCTTCTGAAGATCATTGTGCGCCGCGGGACGCCGAATGGCATGATAGAAGGAAACAAAACGGGCCACCCTTTCAGCCCTTCGTCGCACTCGCACGGGATGTCCCAAGAGCTCATACTATGAGTAGTCTAAATCTTGGCCACGCTCATTCTCGATGATCATGTTGTGCATGATCACACAAGCGTGCATGATGTACCAAAGCATTTTTTTGATCTAAAAATCTAGCCGGTCCTCTCGCAATAGCAAATTGGGCTTGCAAAATCCCAAAAGCTCTCTCCCCATCTTTTCTAGCCGCCGCCTGAGCATTGTGGAAATCAAGATTTTTCTTACCTTCCGGCTTTCTCAACGGCTTCACGAAGGTTTGCCACTTTGGATAGATGCCATCCGCTAGATAATAGCCATAGTTGTATGTACGGCCATTTGCTACAAACTGCACCGGTGGCAACTCACCATTTGCAATCTTACTCATCAGTGGTGACTGGTTGACAACATTGGTGTCATTCAAAGATCCAGGCATTCCAAAAAATGCATGCCAAATCCAAGTCTCTTGACCGGCCACCGCTTCAAGGATTATAGTGGAACCCTTTTTTGCCCGTGGAATTGCCCATGCCATGCCTTTGGACAATTCTTCCAACTCCAATGCATGCAATCTATTGAGCCAAGCATGCCAGGAAAGCTGCGAGCTTTGTTCATCGCTAATAGCCTTGCGGCGTCTTCAGCATTGGGAGATCTCAAATACTCCTTGACAAACACTTGCACAATTCCGACTGCGAAGCGCTTGACACGCATGATGGCTTGACTCTCACCCATAGCCAAGTGATCATCAACTAGATCAGTCGGGATACCGTATGCCAACATACGCAAAGCGGCTGTCACCTTCTGAAAGGTGCTATGCCCGAGCTCTCCGGCTGAAGGAAATATGCCCTAGAGGCAATAATAAAGTTATTATTTATTTCCTTATATCATGATAAATGTTTATTATTCATGCTAGAATTGTATTAACCGGAAACATAATACATGTGTGAATACATAGACAAACAAATTGTCACTAGTATACCTCTACTTGACTAGCTCATTAATCGAAGATGGTTATGTTTCCTAGCCATAGACATGAGTTGTCATTTGGTTAACGGGATCACATCATTAGGAGAATGATGTGATTGACTTGACCCATTCCGTTAGCATAGCACTTGATCGTTTAGTTTGTTGCTATTGCTTTCTTCATGACTTATACATGTTCCTATGACTATGAGATTATGCAACTCCCGTTTACCGGAGGAACACTTTGTGTGCTACCAAACGTCACAACGTAACTGGGTGATTATAAAGGTGCTCTACAGGTGTCTCCGAAGGTACTTGTTGGGTTGGCGTATTTCGAGATTAGGATTTGTCACTCCGATTGTCGGAGAGGTATTCTGGGCCCACTCGGTAATGCACATCACTATAAGCCTTGCAAGCATTGCAACTAATGAGTTAGTTACGGGATGATGTGTTACGGAACGAGTAAAGAGACTTGCCGGTAACAAGATTGAACTAGGTATTGAGATACCAATGATCGAATCTCGGGCAAGTAACATACCGATGACAAAGGGAACAATGTATGTTGTTATGCGGTCTGACCGATAAAGATCTTCGTAGAATATGTGGGGGCCAATGTGAGCATTCAGGTTCCACTATTGGTTATTGACCGGAGACATGTCTCGGTCATGTCTACATAGTTCTCGAACCTGTAGGGTCCGCATGCTTAAAGTTTCGGTGACGATTGTATTATGAGTTTATGTGATTTGATGTACCAAAGGTAGTTCGGAGTCCCGGATGAGATCGGGGACATGACGAGGAGTCTCGAAATGGTCAAGATGTAAAGATCGATATATTGGACGACTATATTCGGACATCAGAAAGGTTCCGAGTGATTCGTGTGTTTTCGGGGGTACCGGGGAGTTACGGGAATACGAGGAAGAAGTAATGGGCCTCATGGGCCAAGTGGTGGAAGAGAGGAGGCAGGGCGCACGGCCCCCTAGCCCAAACCGAATTGGACTAGGGGGTCGGCCCCCCTTTCCTCCTTTTCCTCCTTCTCCTTCCTTCTTCTTCTCCTCCTTCCTTTCCTCCTCCTAGTAGGAGTAGGAAAGGGGAGTCCTACTCCTACTAGGAGGAGGACTCCTCCTCCTGGTGCGCCCATAGAGGGCCGGCCAGCCTCCCCCCTTGCTCCTTTATATGCAGGGGCAGGGGGCACCTCTAAACACACAAGTTGATCAGTTGATCTCTCCCAGCCGTGTGCGGTGCCCCCCTGCACCATATTCCACCTCGGCTATATCGTAGCGGTGCTTAGGCGAAGCCCTACGTCGGTAGCAACATCATCACCGTCACCACGCCGTCATGCTGACGGAACTCTCCCGTGAAGCTTTGCTGGATCGGAGTTCGCAGGACGTCATCGAGCTGAACGTGTGCTGAGCTCGGAGGTGCCGTGCGTTCGGTACTTGGATCGGTCGGATCGTGAAGACGTACGACTACATCAACCGCGTTGTGCTAACGCTTCCACTTTCGGTCTACGAGGGTACGTGGACAACACTCTCCCCTCTCGTTGCTATGCATCACCATGATCTTGCGTGTGCGTAGGAATTTTTTTTGAAATTACTACGTTCCCCAACAGGGGCATCCGAGCCTGGGTTTTATGCGTTGATGTTGTGCACGAGTAGAACACAAGTGAGTTGTGGGCGATATAAGTCATACTTCTTACCAGCATGTCATACTTTGGTTCGGCGGTATTGTTGGATGAAGCGGCCCGGACCGACATTACGCGTACTGTCGGTGTCAAAACCGGCGGATCTCGGGTAGGGGGTCCCGAACTGTGCGTCTAGGCGGATGGTAACAGGAGACAAGGGACACGATGTTTTTACCCAGGTTCGGGCCCTCTTGATGGAGGTAAAACCCTACTCCTGTTTGATTAATATTGATGATATGGGTAGTACTGTTGGGGAATGTTGCAGAAAACAAAAAATTTCCTACGGTTTCACCAAGATCCATCTAGGAGTTCATCTAGCAACGAGTGATTGGATTGCATCTACATACCTTTGTAGATCACGCGCGGAAGCGTTCAAAGAACGGGGATGAGGAAGGCGTACTCGACGTGATCCAAATCACCGGAGATCCTAGCGCCGAACGGACGGCACCTCCGTGTTCAACACACGTACGGTCAGCGTAACATCTCCTCCTTCTTGATCCAGCAAGGGGAAGGAGAGGTTGAGGAAGATGGCTCCAGCAGCAGCACGACGGTGTGGTGGTGGTGGAGCTGCAGTACTCCGGCAGGGCTTCGAAACTTGTCCCGATGCCCGAAGATGGCTCCAGCAGCAGCACGACGGTGTGGTGGTGGTGGAGCTGCAGTACCCCGAAACTTGTCCCGATGCCCGAAATAGCACTTCCTATATATAATTCTTTACCTCCGGACCATTCCGGAACTCCTCGTGATGTCCGGGATCTCATCCGGGACTCCGAACAACATTCGGGTTACTGCATATACATATCCCTACAACCCTAGCGTCACCGAACCTTAAGTGTGTAGACCCTACGGGTTCGGGAGACATGTCGACATGACCGAGATCGCTCTCCGGTCAATAACCAACAGCGGGATCTGGATACCCATGTTGGCTCCCACATGCTCCTCGATTATCTCATCGGATGAACCACGATGTCGAGGATTCAATCAATCCCGCATACAATTCCCTTCATCAATCGGTATGTTACTTGCCCGAGATTCGATCGTCGGTATCCCAATACCTCGTTCAATCTCGTTACCGGCAAGTCACTTTACTCGTACCGTGATGCATGATCCCGTGACCATACACTCCTACGGTATCCGGGAGTTACACGATCTCATGGTCTAAGGAAAGGATACTTGACATTGGAAAACTCTAGCAAACGAACTATACGATCTTGTGCTATGTTTAGGATTGGGTCTTGTCCATCACATCATTCTCCTAATGATGTGATCTCGTTATCAATGACATCCAATGTCCATAGTCAGGAAACCATGACTATCTGTTGATCAACGAGCTAGTCAACTAGAGGCTTACTAGGGACATGTTGGTGTCTATTATTCACACATGTATTACGATTTCCGGATAACACAATTATAGCATGAATAAAGACAATTATCATGAACAAGGAAATATAATAATAATGCTTTTATTATTGCCTCTAGGGCATATTTCCAACAGTCTCCCACTTGCACTAGAGTCAATAATCTAGTTACATTGTGATGAATCGAACACCCATGGAATTCTGGTGTTGATCATGTTTTGCTCTAGGGAGAGGTTTAGTCAACGGATCTGCTACATTCAGGTCCGTATGTACTTTACAAATATCTATGTCTCCATCTTGAACATTTTCACGAATGGAGTTGAAGCGACGCTTGATGTGCCTGGTCTTCTTGTGAAACCTGGGCTCCTTGGCAAGTGCAATAGCTCCAGTGTTGTCACAGAAGAGTTTGATTGGCCCCGACGCATTGGGTATGACTCCTAGGTCGGTGATGAACTCCTTCACCCAAATTGCTTCATGTGCTGCCTCCGAGGCTGCCATGTACTCCGCTTCACATGTAGATCCCGCCACGACGCTCTGCTTGCAACTGCACCAGCTTACTGCCCCACCATTCAAAATATACACGTATCCGGTTTGTGACTTAGAGTCATCCAGATCTGTGTCGAAGCTAGCGTCGACGTAACCCTTTACGACGAGCTCTTCGTCACCTCCATAAACGAGAAACATTTCCTTAGTCCTTTTCAGGTACTTCAGGATATTCTTGACCGCTGTCCAGTGTTCCTTGCCGGGATTACTTTGGTACCTTCCTACCAAACTTACGGCAAGGTTTACATCAGGTCTGGTACACAGCATGGCATACATAATAGAACCTATGGCTGAGGCATAGGGGATGCACTCATCTCTTCTATATCTTCTGCCGTGGTCGGACATTGAGCTGAGCTCAATTTCACACCTTGCAACACAGGCAAGAACCCCTTCTTAGACTGATCCATATTGAACTTCTTCAATATCTTATCAAGGTATGTGCTTTGTGAAAGACCTATGAGGCGTCTTGATCTGTCTCTATAGATCTTGATGCCTAATATATAAGCAGCTTCTCCAAGGTCCTTCATTGAAAAACTCTTATTCAAGTAGGCCTTAATGCTGTCCAAGAGTTCTATATCATTTCCCATCAAAAGTATGTCATCTACATATAATATGAGAAATGCTACAGAGCTCCCACTCACTTTCTTGTAAACGCAGGCTTCTCCATAAGTCTGCGTAAACCCAAACGCTTTGATCATCTCATCAAAGCAATGTTCCAACTCCGAGATGCTTGCACCAGCCCATAAATCGAGCGTTGGAGCTTGCACACCTTGTCAGCATTCTTAGGATCGACAAAACCTTCCGGCTGCATCATATACAATTCTTCCTTAAGGAAACCATTAAGGAATGCCGTTTTGACGTCCATTTGCCATATCTCATAATCATAGAATGCGGCAATTGCTAACATGATTCGGACGGACTTTAGCTTCGCTACCGGTGAGAAAGTCTCATCGTAGTCAACCCCTTGAACTTGTCGATAACCCTTAGCGACAAGCCGAGCTTTATAGATGGTCACATTACCATCCGCGTCTGTCTTCTTCTTAAAGATCCATTTATTTTCTATGGCTCGCCGTCAACGGGCAAGTCAGTCAAAGTCCATACTTCGTTTTCATACATGGATCCTATCTCGGATTTCATGGCTTCTAGCCATTTGTCGGAATCCGGGCCCGCCATCGCTTCTTCATAGTTCGAAGGTTCACCGTTGTCTAACAACATGATTTCCAAGACAGGGTTGCCGTACCACTCTGGTGCGGAACGTGTCCTTGTGGACCTACGAAGTTCAGTAGCAACTTGATCTGAAGTTTCATGATCATCATCATTAACTTCCTCTCTAGTCGGTGCAGGCACCTCAGGAACATTTTCTTGAGTTGCGCCATTTTCCGGTTCAAGAGGTAATACTTCATCAAGTTCTAATTTCCTCCCACTTACTTCTTTCGAGAGAAACTCCTTCTCTAGAAAGGATCCATTCTTGGCAACAAAATCTTGCCTTCGGATCTGAGGTAGAAGGTATACCCAATAGTTTCTTTAGGGTATCCTATGAAGACGCATTTTTCCGACTTGGGTTCGAGCTTTTCAGGTTGAAGTTTCTTGACATAAGCATCGCATCCCCAAACTTTTAGAAACGACAGCTTAGGTTTCTTCCCAAACCATAATTCATACGGTGTCGTCTCAACGGATTTCGACGGAGCCCTATTTAAAGTGAATGCGGCAGTCTCTAAAGCATAGCCCCAAAAAGATAGCGGTAAATCGGTAAGAGACATCATAGATCGCACCATATCTAATAGAGTGCGATTACGACGTTCGGACACACCATTACGCTGAGGTGTTCCAGGCGGCGTGAGCTGTGAAACTATTCCACATTTTCTTAAGTGTGTGCCAAACTCATGACTCAAGTATTCTCCTCCACGATCTGATCGCAGGAACTTGATTTTCCTGTCACGTTGATTCTCAACCTCACTCTGAAATTCCTTGAACTTTTCAAAGGTCTCAGACTTGTGTTTCATTAAGTAGACATACCCATATCTACTCAAGTCATCAGTGAGGGTGAGAACATAACGATAGCCACCGCGAGCCTCAACACTCATTGGACCGCACACATCAGTATGTATGATTTCCAATAAGTTGGTTGCTCGCTCCATTGTTCCTGAGAACGGAGTCTTGGTCATTTTACCCATGAGGCATGGTTCGCACGTGTCAAATGATTCGTAATCAAGAGACTCTAAAAGTCCATCAGCATGGAGCTTCTTCATGCGTTTGACACCTATGTGACCAAGGCGGCAGTGCCACAAGTATGTGGGACTATCATTATCAATCTTACATCTTTTGGTACTCACACTATGAACATGTGTAGCATTACGCTCGAGATTCATTAAGAATAAACCATTCACCATCGGAGCATGACCATAAAACATATCTCTCATATAAATAGAACAACCATTATTCTCGGATTTAAATGAGTAGCCATCTCGTATTAAACGAGATCCTGATACAATGTTCATGCTCAAACTGCACTAAATAACAATTATTGAGGTTCAAAACTAATCCCGTAGGTAAATGTAGAGGTAGCGTGCCGACGGCGATCACATCGACCTTGGAACCATTCCCGACGCGCATCATCACCTCGTCCTTCGCCAGTCTCCCGCTTATTCCGCAGCTCCTGCTTTGAGTTACAAATGTGAGGCCCAACTGCACCCGGTATCAAAATACCCAGGAGCTACTACGGTACTTGTAAGGTACACATCAATACATGTATATCACATATTACCTTTACGTTTGCCGGACCTTCTTGTCCGCTAAGTATTTGGGGGCAGTTCCGCTTCCTAGTGACCACTTTCCTTGCAATAAAAACACCTCAGTCTCGGCTTGGGTCCATTCTTTGGGCCTCTTCCGGCCAGCTTGCTTACCGGGCGTGGCAACTCCCTTGCCGTCCTTCTTGAAGTTTTCTTACCCTTGCCTTTCTGAACTTAGTGTTTTATTCACCATTCAACACTTGATTCCTTTTAGACTTCCTACCTCTGCTGATTTCAGCATTGAATATACTTCAGGATTGGTCTTTTCCATCCCCTGCATATTGAAGTTCAACACAAAGCTCTTGTAGCTCGGTGGAAGCGACTGAAGGATTTTGTCAATGACCGTGTCATCCGGGAGATTAACTCCCAGCTGAGTCAAGCGGTTATGCAACCCAGACATTTTGAGTATGTGCTCACTGACAGAACTACTTTCCTCCATCTTACAGCTGAAGAACTTGTCGGAGACTTCATATCTCTCGACCCGGGCATGAGCTGGAAAAACCATTTTCAGCTCTTCGAAACATCTCATATGCTCCATGTCTCTCAAAACGCTTTTGGAGCCCCGGCTCTAAGCTGTAAAGCATGCCGCACTGAACGAGGGAGTAGTCATCGGTACGTGCCTGCCAAGCGTTCATAACGTCTTGTTCTGCAGGGAGAACAGGTGCGTGTGCTTGTAGGACATAATCTTTCTTGGCAGCTATGAGGATGGTCCTCAGGTTCCGGACCCAGTCCGTGTAGTTGCTGCCATCGTCTTTCAGCTTGGTTTTCTCTAGGAACGTGTTGAAGTTGAGGACTACGTTGGCCATTTGATCTACAAGACACATTTTAAATATTTAAGACTAAGTTCATGATAATTAAGTTCATCTAATCAAATTATTTCAAATGAACTCCCACTTAGATAGACATCCCTCCTTCTAGCTAAGTATAACATGATCCGAGTTAACTAGGCCGTGTCCGATCATCACGTGAGACGGACTAGTCAACATCGGTGAACATCTTCATGTTGATCGTATCTTCTATACGACTCATGCTCGACCTTTCAGTCTTCTGTGTTCCGAGGCCATGTCTGTACATGCTAGGCTCGTCAAGTCAACCTAAGTGTTTGCATGTGTAAATCTGTCTTACACCCGTTGTATGTGAACGTTAGAATCTATCACACCCGATCATCACGTGGTGCTTCGAAACAACGAACTGTCGCAACGGTGCACAGTTAGGGGGAACACTTTCTTGAAATTATTATGAGGGATCATCTTATTTACTACCGTCGTTCTAAGCAAACAAGATGCAAAAACATGATAAACATCACATGCAATCAAATAATAATAGTGACATGATATGGCCAATATCACATAGCTCCTTTGATCTCCATCTTGGGGCTCCATGATCATCTTGTCACCGGCATGACACCATGATCTCCATCATCATGATCTCCATGAAGTTGCTCGCCAACTATTACTTCTACTACTATGGCTAACACGTTAGCAATAAAGTAAAGTAATTTACATGGCGTTTCTCAATGACACGCAGGTCATACAAAAATAAAGACAACTCCTATGGCTCCAGCCGGTTGTCATACTCATCGACATGCAAGTCGTGATTCCTATTAACAATAGCATGAACATCTCATACATCACATATATATCATTCATCATTCATCACAACTTTGGCCATATCAATATCACAAAGCACTTGCTGCAAAAACAAGTTAGACGTCCTCTAATTGTTGTTGCAAGTTTTACGTGGCTGAAGTAGGGTTCTAGCAAGAACGTTTTCTTACCTACGTGAAAGCCACAACGTGATTTGTCAACTTCTATTTACCCTTCATAAGGACCCTTTTCATCGAATCCGCTCCAACTAAAGTGGGAGAGACAGACACCCGCCAGCCACCTTATGCAACTAGTGCATGTTAGTCGGTGGAACCGGTCTCACGTAAGCGTACGTGTAAGGTTGGTCCGGGCCGCTTCATCCCACAATACCGTTGAAGCAAGATAAGACTAGTAGCGGCAAGAAAGTTGACAACATCAACGCCCACAACAAATTGTGTTCTACTCGTGCAAGAGAACTACGCATAAACCTAGCTCATGATGCCACTGTTGGGGAACGTTGCAGAAAACAAAAAATTTCCTACGGTTTCACCAAGATCCATCTATGAGTTCATCTAGCAACGTGTGATTGGATAGCATCTACATACCTTTGTAGATCACGCACGGAAGCGTTCAAAGAACGGGGATGAGGAATTCGTACTCGACGTGATCCAAATCACCGGAGATCCTAGCGCCGAACGGACAGCACCTCCGCGTTCAACACATGTACGGTCAGCGTAACGTCTCCTTCTTCTTGATCCAGCAAGGGGAAGGAGAGGTTGAGGAAGATGGCTCCAGCAGCAGCACGACGGCGTGGTGGTGATGGAGCTGCAGTACTCCGGCAGGGCTTCGCCAAGCACTATGGAGGAGGAGGATGTGTTGGAGAGGGAGAGGGAGGCACCAAAGGCGTTTGAGAGGCCCTCCTTCCCCCACTATATATAGGGAGCCTAGGGGGGGCGCCGGCCCTAGGAGATCCAATCTCCTAGGGGGGGCGGCCAAGGGAGGTCCCTCCTCCCCAAGGCACCTAGGAGGTGCCTTCCCCCTTTGGGACTCTTCCCTTCCTTGAATCCCTAGGCGCATGGGCCTCTTGGGGCTGGTGCCCTTGGCCCATATAGGCCAAGGCGCACCCCTACAGCCCATGTGGCCCCCCGGGGCAGGTGGCCCCACCCGGTGACCCCCGGGACCCTTCCGGTGGTCCCGTACAATACCGGTGCCCCGAAACTTGTCCCGATGCCCGAAATGAAGGAATATGCCCTAGAGGCAATAATAAAGTTATTATTTATTTCCTTATATCGTGATAAATGTTTATTATTCATGCTAGAATTGTATTAACCGGAAACATAATACATATGTGAATACATAGACAAACGGAGTGTCACTAGTATGCCTCTACTTGACTAGCTCGTTAATCAAAGATGGTTATGTTTCCTAACCATGGACAAAGAGTTGTTATTTGATTAACGGGATCACATCATTAGGTGAAATGATCTGATTGACATGACCCATTCCATTAGCTTAGCACCCGATCGTTTAGTATGTTGCTATTGCTTTCTTCATAACTTATACATGTTCCTATAACTATGAGATTATGCAACTCCCGTTTACCGGAGGAACACTTTGGGTACTACCAAACGTCACAACGTAACTGGGTGATTATAAAGGAGTACTACAGGTGTCTCCAAAGGTACATGTTGGGTTGGCGTATTTCGAGATTAGGTTTTGTCACTCCGATTGTCGGAGAGGTATCTCTGGGCCCTCTCGGTAATGCACATCACTTAAGCCTTGCAAGCATTGCAACTAAATGAGTTAGTTGCGGGATGATGTATTACAAAACGAGTAAAGAGACTTTCCGGCAACGAGATTGAACTAGGTATTGGAATACCGACGATCGAATCTCGGGCAAGTAACATACCGATGACAAAGGGAACAACGTATGTTGTTATGCGGTCTGACCGATAAAGATCTTCGTAGAATATGTAGGAGCCAATATGGGCATCCAGGTCCCGCTATTGGTTATTGACCGGAGACGTGTCTCGGTCATGTCTACATTGTTCTCGAACCCGTAGGGTCCGCACGCTTAAGGTTTCGATGACAGTTATATTATGAGTTTATGAGTTTTGATGTACCGAAGGAGTTCGGAGTCCCGGATGAGATCGGGGACATGACGAGGAGTCTCGAAATGATCGAGACGTAAAGATTGATATATTGGACGACTATATTCGGACATCGGAAAGGTTCCGAGTGATTCGGGTATTTTTCGGAGTACCGGGTAGTTACGGGAGAAGCAATGGGCCTTGATGGGCTTTAGTGGGAAGAGGAGAAAGGGCCAAGGGGCTGCTGCGCCCCCCCTCCCCTCTAGTCCGAATTGGACTAGGGAAAAGGGGGCCGGCCACCTCTCCTTCTCCTCCACTTCCTTCTCCCTTCCTCCCCTCTTGGTGGACTCCTACTAGGACTTGGAGTCCTAGTAGGACTCCACATCCTGGCCGCACCTAGCCTTGGCCGGCCTCCTCCTCCTCCATCCTTTATATACTGAGGCAAGGGGCACCCCATGAACAGAAGTTGATCCACGTGATCTATTCCTTAGCCGTGTGCGGCGCCCCCAGCCACCATAGTCCTCGATAATATTGTAGCGATGCTTAGGCGAAGCCCTGCAGCAGTAGTACGTCAAGATCGTCACCACACCGTCGTGCTGACAGAACTCTTCCCCGACACTTTGCTGGATCGGAGTCCGGGGATCGTCATCGAGCTGAACGTGTGCTAGAACTCGGAGGTGCCGTAGTTTCGGTGCTTGATCGGTCGGATCGTGAAGACGTACGACTACATCAACCAAACGCTTCCGTTGTCGATCTACTAGGTATGTAGATCATACTCCCCCTCTCGTTGCTATGCATCACCATGATCTTGCGTGTGCGTAGGAAATTTTTTGAAATTACTACGGTCCCCAACAGTGGCATCCGAGCCTAGGTTTTATATGTTGATGTTATATGCATGAGTAGAACACAAGTGAGTTGTGGGCGATATAAGTCATACTGCTTACCAGCATGTCATACTTTGGTTCGGCGGTATTGTTGGATGAAGCGGCCCAGACCGACATTAAGCTTACGCGAGACCGGTTCTCCCGACGTGCTTTGCACAGAGGTGGCTTGCGGGTGACAGTTTCTCCAACTTTAGTTGAACCGAGTGTGGCTACGCCCGGTCCTTGCGAAGGTTAAAACAGCACCAACTTGACAAACTATCGTTGTGGTTTTGATGCGTAGGTAAGATTAGTTCTTGCTTAAGCCCGTAGCAGCCACGTAAAACTTGCAACAACAAAGTAGAGGACGTCTAACTTGTTTTTGCAGGGCATGTTGTGATGTGATATGGTCAAGACATGATGCTGAATTTTATTTTGTTATGAGATTGAATCATGTTTTGTTAACCGAGTTATCGGCAACTGGCAGAGCCATATGGTTTGTCGCTTTATTGTATGCAATGCAATCTGCGATGTAATGCTTTATCTTATCACTAAAACGGTAGCGATAGTCGTGGAAGCACAAGCTTGGCGAGGCGACAACGATGCTACGATGGAGATCAAGGTGGCCGCCGGTGACGATGGTGATCACGATGGTGCTTCGGAGATGGAGATCACAAGCACAAGATGATGATGGCCATATCATATCCACTTATATGATTGCATGTGATGTTTATCTTTTATGCATCTTATCTTGCTTTGATTGACGGTAGCATTATAAGATGATCTCTCACTAATTATCAAGAAGTGTTCTCCCTGAGTATGCACCGTTGCGAAAGTTCTTCGTGCTGAGACACCACGTGATCATCGGGTGTGATAGGCTCTACGTTCAAATACAACGGGTGCAAAACAGTTGCACACGTAGAGTACTCAGGTTATACTTGACGAGCCAAGCATATACAGATATGGCCTCAGAACACGGAGACCGAAAGGTCGAGCGTGAATCACATAGCAGATATGATCAACATAGCGATGTTCACCAATGAAACTACTCCATCTCACGTGATGATCAGACATGGTTTAGTTGATTTGGATCACGTAATCACTTAGAGGATTAGAGGGATGTCTATCTAAGTGGGAGTTCTTAAGTAATATGATTAATTGAACTTAAATTTATCATGAACTTAGTCCTGGTAGTATTTTGCAAATTATGTTATAGATCAATAGCTCGCGTTGTTGCTTCCCTGTGTTTATTTTGATATGTTCCTAGAGAAAATTGTGTTGAAAGATGTTAGTAGCAATGATGCGGATTGGATCCGTGATCTGAGGTTTATCCTCATTGCTGCACAGAAGAATTATGTCCTTGATGCACCGCTAGGTGACGGACCTATTGCAGGAGCAGATGCAGATGTTATGAACGTTTGGCTAGCTCAATATGATGACTACTTGATAGTTTAGTGCACCATGCTTAATGGCTTAGAATCGGGACTTCAAAGACGTTTTGAACGTCATGGACCATATGAGATGTTCCAGGAGTTGAAGTTAATATTTCAAGCAAATACCCGAGTTGAGAGATATGAAGTCTCCAACAAGTTCTATAGCTAAAAGATGGAGGAGAATCGCTCAACTAGTGAGCATGTGCTCAGATTGTCTGAGTACTACAATCGCTTGAATCAAGTGGGAGTTAATCTTCCAGATAAGATAGTGATTGACAGAATTCTCTAGTCACCATCACCAAGTTAGTAGAACTTCGTGATGAACTATGATATGCAAGGGATAACGGAAACGATTCCCAAGCTCTTCGTAATGCGGAAATTGATGAAGGTAGAAATCGAGAAAAACATCAAGTGTTGATGGTAGACAAGACCACTAGTTTCAAGAAAAGGGCAGAGGGAAGAAGGGGAACTTCAAAGAACAGCAAGCAAGTTGCTGCTCAAGTGAAGAAGCCCAAGTCTGATCCTAAGCCTGAGACTAAGTGCTTCTACTGCAAAGGGACTGGTCACTGGAAGCGGAACTACCCCAAGTGATTGGCAGATAAGAAGGATGGCAAAGTGAACATAAGTATATTTGATATACATGTTATTGATGTGTACTTTACTAGTGTTTATAGCAACCCCTCAGTATTTGATACTAGTTCAGTTGCTAAGATTAGTAACTCGAAACGGGAGTTGCAGAATAAACAGAGACTAGTTAAGGGTGAAGTGACGATGTGTGTTGGAAGTGGTTCCAAGATTGATATGATCATCATCGCACACTCCCTATACTTTCGGGATTAGTGTTGAACCTGAATAAGTGTTATTTGGTGTTTGCGTTGAGCATGAATATGATTTGATCATGTTTATTGTAATACGGTTATTCATTTAAGTAAGAGAATAAATTGTTGTTCTGTTTACATGAATAAAACCTTATATGGTTACACACCCAATGAAAATAGTTCGTTGGATCTCGATCGTAGTGATACACATAATCATAATATTGAAACCAAAAGATGCAAAGTTAATAATGATAGTGCAACTTATTTGTGGCACTGCCGTTTAGGTCATATTGGTGTAAAGCGCATGAAGAAACTCCATGCTGATGGGCTTTTGGAATCACTTGATTATGAATCAGTTGATGCTTGCGAACCATGCCTCATGGGCAAGATGACTAAGACTCTGTTCTTCGGAACAATGGAGCGAGCAACAGATTTGTTGGAAATCATACATACTGATGTATGTGGTCCGATGAATATTGAGGCTCGCGATAGGTATCATTATTTTCTGATCTTCACAGATGATTTGAGCAGATATGAGTATATCTACTTGATGAAACAAAGGTCTGAAACATTTGAAAAGTTCAAAGAATTTCAGAGTGAAGTGGAGAATCATCGTAACAAAAATGAAAGTTTCTACGATATGATCGCAGAAGTAAAATATTTGAGTTACGAGTTTGGTCTTCAATTAAAACAATGTGGAATAGTTTCACAAACTCATGCCACCTGGAACACCACAGCATAATGGTGTGTCCGAATGTCATAACCGTACTTTATTAGATATGGTGCGATCTATGATGTCTCTTACCGATCTACCACTATCGTTTTGGGGTTATGCATTAGAGACAGCTGCATTCACGTTAAATAGGGCACCATCTAAGTCCGTTGAGACGACACAATCTGAACTGTGGTTTGGCAAGAAACCAAAGTTGTCGTTTCTTAAAGTTTGGGGTTGTGATGCTTATATGAAAAAGTTTCATCCTAATAAGCTCAAACCCAAATCGGAGAAATATGTCTTCATAGGATACCCAAAGGAGACTGTTGGGTACACCTTCTATCACAAATCCGAAGGCAAGACTTTCTGTTGCTAAGAATTAGGAGTTCTTTCTAGAGAAGGAGTTTCTCGAAAGAAAGTGAGTGGAGGAAAGTAGAACTTGATGAGGTAACTGTACCTGCTCCTTATTGAAAGTAGTTCATCAACAGAAATCTGTTCTGTGACTAACACCAATTTAGTGAGAAGCTAATGATGATGATCATGTAATTCATCAGATCAAGTTACTACCACAATCTCGTAGGTAAACCAGAGTGAGATCCGCACCAGAGTGGTACGGTAATCCTGTTTCTGGAAGGTCATGTTACTTGACCATGACGAACCTACGAACTATGAGGAAGCGATGATGAGCCCAGATTCCGCGAAATGGCTTGAGGCCATGAAATCTGAGATAGATCCATGTATAAGAACAAAGTATGGACTTTGATTGACTTGCCCATGATCGGGCGAGCCATGAGATTAAATGGATCTTCAAGAGGAAGACGGACGCTGATAGTAGTGTTACTATCTACAAAGCTAGAATTGTCGCAAAAGGTTTTCGACAAGTTCAAGGTGTTGACTACGATGAGAGTTTCTCACTCGTATCTATGCTTAAGTCTGTCCGAATCATGTTAGCAATTGCCGCATTTTATGAAATCTGGCAAATGGATAAACAAAACTGCATTCCTTAATAGGATTTATTAAAGAAGAGTTGTATATGATGCAACCAGAAGGTTTTGTCAATCCTAAAGGTACTAAAAAAATATGCAAGCTCCAGCGATCCATCTATGGACTGGTGCAAGCATCTCGGAGTTGGAATATACGCTTTGATAAGTTGATCAAAGCATATAGTTTTATACAGACTTGCGGTGAAGCCTGTATTTACAAGAAAGTGAGTGGGAGCACTACAATCATTTCTGATAAGTATATGTGTATGACATATTGTTGATCGGAAATAATGTAGAATTATTCTGCAAAGCATAAAGGAGTGTTTGAAAGGAGTTTTTCAAAGAAAGACCTCGGTAAAGCTGCTTACATATTGAGTATCAAGATCTATAGAGATAGATCAAGACGCTTGATAAGTTTTTCAATGAGTACATACCTTGACAAGATTTTGAAGTAGTTCAAAATGGAACAGTCAAAGAAAGAGTTCTTGCCTGTGTTACAAGGTGTGAAGTTGAGTAAGACTCAAAGCCCGACCACGGCAGAAGATAGAAAGAGAATGAAAGTCATTCCCTATGCCTCAGTCATAGGTTCTATAAAGTATGCCATGCTGTGTACCAGATCTATTGTATACCCTACACTGTGTTAAGCAAGGGAGTACAATAGTGATCTAAGAGTAGATCACTGACAGCGGTCAAAATTATCCTTAGTGGAATAAGGAAATATTTCTCAATTATGGAGGTGACAAAAAGGTTCGTCGTAAAAAGTTACGTCGATGCAAGTTTTGACACAGATCTGGATGACTCTAAGTCTCGATCTAGATACATATTGAAAGTGGGAGCAATAAGCTAGAGTAGCTCCGTGCAGAGCATTGTTGACATAGAAATTCGCAAAATACTTACGGATCTGAATGTGACAGACCCGTTGACTAAAATTATCTCACAAGCAAAACATGATCACACCTTAGTACTCTTTGGGTGTTAATCACATAGCGATGTGAACTAGATTACTGACTCTAGTAAACCCTTTGGGTGTTGATCACATATCGATGTGAACTATGGGTGTTAATCACATGGTGATGTGAACTATTAGTGTTGAATCACATGGCGATGTGAACTAGATTATTGACTCTAGTGCAAGTGGGAGACTGAAGGAAATATGCCCTAGAGGCAATAATAAAGTTATTATTTATTTCCTTATATCATGATAAATGTTTATTATTCATGCTAGAATTGTATTAACCCGGAAACATAATACATGTGTTGAATACATAGACAAACAAAGTGTCACTAGTATGCCTCTACTTGACTAGCTCGTTAATCAAAGATGGTTATGTTTCCTAACCATGAACAAAAGAGTTGTTATTTGATTACGGGATCACATCATTAGAAGAATGATGTGATTGACATGACCCATTCCATTAGGTTAGCACCCGATCGTTTAGTATGTTGCTATTTCTTTCTTCATCTATGACTATGAGATTATGCAACTCCCGTTTACCGGAGGAACACTTTGTGTGCTACCAAACGTCACAACGTAACTGGGTGATTATAAAGGTGCTCTACAGGTGTCTCCGAAGGTACTTATTGGGTTGGCGTATTTCGAGATTAGGATTTGTCACTCTGATTGTCGGAGAGGTATCTCTGGGCCCACTCGGTAATGCACATCACTATAAGCCTTGCAAGCATTGCAACTAATGAGTTAGTTACGGGATGATGTGTTACGGAACGAGTAAAGAGACTTGCCGGTAACGAGATTGAACTAGGTATTGAGATATCAACGATCTAATCTCGGGCAAGTAACATACCGATGACAAAGGGAACAACGTATGTTGTTATGCGGTCTGACCGATAAAGATCTTCGTAGAATATGTAGGAGCCAATATGGGCATCCAGGTCCCGCTATTGGTTATTGACCGGAGACATGTCTCGGTCATGTCTACATAGTTCTCGAACCCGTAGGGTCCGCACGCTTAAAGTTTCGGTGACGATTGTATTATGAGTTTATGTGATTTGATGTACCGAAGGTAGTTCGAAGTCCCGGATGAGATCGGGGACATGACGAGGAGTCTCGAAATGGTCGAGATGTAAAGATCGATATATTGGACGACTATATTCGGACATCGGAAAGGTTCCGAGTGATTCGGGTATTTTCGGGGGTACCGGGAGTTACGGGAATACAAGGAAGAAGTAATGGGCCTCATGGGCCAAGTGGTGGAAGAGAGGAGGCAGGGCGCGCGGCCCCCCTAGCCCAAACCGAATTGGACTAGGGGGGCGGCCCCCCTTTCCTCCTTTTCCTCCTTCTCCTTCCATCTCCTTCTCCTCCTTCCTTTCCTCTTCCTAGTAGGAGTAGGAAAGGGGAGTCCTACTCCTACTGGGAGGAGGACTCCTCCTGGCGCGCCCATAGAGGGCCGACCGGCCTCCCTCCTTGCTCCTTTATATACAGGGGCAGGGGGCACCTCTAAACACACAAGTTGATCAGTTGATCTCTCCCAGCCGTGTGCGGTGCCCCCCTCCACCATATTCCACCTCGGTCATATCGTAGCGGTGCTTAGGCGAAGCCCTACGTCGGTAGCAATATCATCACCGTCACCACGCCGTCATGCTGACGGAACTCTCCCGTGAAGCTCTGCTAGATCGGAGTTCGCGGGACGTCATCGAGCTGAACGTGTGCTGAACTCGGAGGTGCCGTGCGTTCGGTACTTGGATCGGTCGGATCGTGAAGACGTACGACTACATCAACCGCATTGTGCTAACGCTTCCGCTTTCGGTCTACGAGGGTATGTGGACAACACTCTCCCCTCTCGTTGCTATGCATCACCATGATCTTGCGTGTGCGTAGGAATTTTTTTGAAATTACTACGTTCCCCAACACCGGTGGCATTCCTCCTTTGCTGAAAAAACCGGTCATGGCTCGCTAGTTTCTCTGCAATGCGCCTGAACAACTCGGTGCTCATCCTAAACCGGCGACGAAAGTACGACTCCGGGTATGTGGGATTCTCCACGAAATAGTGCCTCATCAATCTGTTATGGGCATCGATCCTATCCCTCCAAATTTTCTGTCGACCCATAACCAAACCACCGTGCTTCGGTTTTTTTATTGATATGCATAGCTAGGATCATTGCAAGATCCTCCTCCTCTTCCATATCAAATTCTTCTTCGGAAGAATCACACGACGAACTCATCTACAATGTTCAATACTATGCTATAAAAACTAGAATCAACATGCACCAAATTCATGACGTTTGAGCAGTACATACCTTGCAGGCGTTTTGTCGAACACCTTGGGGCGCCGAGCGGCAGCGAGCGCTCGGGCGCTGTCCGTCGGACGACGGATGCGCGCGAGGGGCGGCGGGACTAGATGGGGGGGCGGAGAAGCCGCCGCGGCGCGGGGATAGGCCGAGGAAGCGCTGGAACGGTCGCCGGGTGGCACGGGCAGCGACGGCGGCGCGGCTGGATGGAGGGTGGGAGTTGCGAGCGAGCGTGCGAGAGTCAAGCGCGCCGGAGCGGGCGCAACAAATAAGCGGTGCGTGATCCCGTTTCGGCCCGCGCGCTGAACTAGATATGCCGCGCGCGCTGTTTTTGCGCGCCCGCTGGAGCCACTATATCGGTTGCGCGCGCGCTAAAACGAGCAATTTTGCGGCGCGGCGCTAGTTTGGCGCGGCTGTTGGAGATGCTCTTAAAAGATAAATATCATCCCTTGCAGTCATGACCATCGATGGTATATAGTACTATAGTTACGTGGAGGAGCTTCTCCCGCACACAACCTCGCAAACAATGGAGACGGATGTGGCACATTGATGTCATTGTGAGACCCGAAAATCCCAAAGAAAGAGTGTCAATTCCAGAGGTCTTGTGATGCAACTGCTTCAAGAATCATGATGGGCTTCTTGCAATGGTCCTAATATTGCCCTTTAGAGCATATGGGAAATTCTTTCATTGCCATGCAGTGCATGTAATCCAAGGATCCGAGCATACCTAGCTATCCTCTGACTTCCGACAGTGCCATGAGTCGTGCGGTGTCTTTGGCAGTTGGTTTTCTCAAGTACTCTAGTCCAGACACCTTGGCTTCGAGACATGTGTTTGGTCTACATTCAGGGGGCGGTGGAGGTCCGGCAAGGTCTGGACGGCAAAGTGGTTGGTGCAGCGGCGACATCGGTCTAAGACTATGCAGACAGAGAGGAAGGGGAAGGGACGAAGCGAGAAAAGCGGGGCTCTAGGTGGGTTTTTGGCTAAATCCAGAATGTGGGACACCTACGTGGCGTCTGCTCGGACATTCGCAAAGCTCCGCCAGCTATGCTTCTGGTTTGCGAGAATTCAAACGTGCAGACTGGTTTGTGGACGTTTGACGTACGACAATGGATGACACAAAGCGTTCGGACCACATACCCGAATATTAGCGGCATTTTGATGGACAAGTTGGAGATGCCCTTAGGGATTGGAGCTAAACAATGGAGAGCTGCACGCATATCACCTTGGCTGCTTGATTTCTTTTTCTTTTTAGTTCACCTTGGCTGCTTGGATTTCTTTTTCTTTTTGGTTAAACTGGACAATCTTTTTATTATCAGTTTTAGGGACTCTTTGATTTAAATGATTTTAGAAATTTCTCCTATATTGTTTTTTTATTTGTATGATGAATCCCGTGGATATTTTTTTCTAAGAAATCAATTGCAGTACATTTAATAGGAAACTAGAAGGTAAGGCGCGCTTTGCTGCGCTGCTTGTTTTGTAGCGTAGCCACCTTAATTTTTTTAATGTGTTGCCATTGGGTTCTCATGTACCATATACTTTCTTCGTTTCTGAATATAAGTCTTTGTAAAGATTCTACTATAGACTACATGCGAAGCAAAATGAGTGAATCTACACTTTAAAATGCATCTATATACATCCGTATGTTGTCCACAGTGAAATCTCTACAAAGACTTATACTCATTGTGTTTCATAAGGCTACATAAAAACCAGTTTATAGATTCATGGTAACAGGCAATAATAAACAATGCCAAAATGTTCATAGCACATTAGCAGTAAACAACACATCTAATGATTCTATTTTTGCAGGACCTAACCACCCTGCTAGAAACAGTCAATTATGGTGAAACAATTACAATGAATGTATATAGGGAAGTTGCTCACCAGCTTTTCTGTATGACCAAACTATATGCCTAAATCATAGAAATACAGGACTTGCTTGCTGTACGACCAACTATATGCCCAAATCATAGAAATACAGGACTTACTTGCTGCTACCATCCCAACATTGCAGAAAGGAGACATATGTATTCACAACTTCACTGATGAGCACGTCTTCACCAGATGTTGACATTTCTCTGCTAGAACTTAGAATAGCAACTCTATATAGTAAACTTTTATAGCATGTTTGCCAAAATGACGAATAACATGTAGCATAGTCCAGCATACATGACCGATTTTCATCGACCTTACAATCAACACTATTGTAAGCATGACTTCCCTTCATGAGTTAGAGATCGTCCAACATGGTAAGGCCACTAAACTATCTCAATCAATTTTCAAAACAGCACATGTAGAATAAGAAGTTCACCAATGCACTATTAAACCACGTGTATGGATATAAATTGTGTTTTCCATGACTGCATTTTGTGCCACGGAGCTACATTCAGCTTGTTCATGGAGTGAATCTGAATAACATTGGACTCTGTTATACATACCTATTGTTGACCTGCAAATTTGCTCACGGGGCTAAAAATAGTAACATCAAATTATGTAGACCAAGCTAAGCATATAAACTTCATTTACTGAAGCAACACACGGGGTAATAGCAGAAGGAAAGTCTAATTGCGACATTCATACCATTGTGCATAAGTTACTCATATTCATAGTTCTTGTTCTTTCATATGCAAAGTCATTTGCCTGCATGTTTTACCTTTGATTTCCCTACCTTTATTTCTGAAACTATTGGATCTTATTTATCAGAAGTTCAGAACCTTGTCTGCGTAGTTATAAACATCTTATTTCTGAAACTTGTTGCTCTACTTTATTAGGACCTTGTTTGCTACTCCCTCCGTCCCATAATATAAGAGCATTTTTTACACTACACTAGTGTCAAAAACGCTCTTATATTATGGGACGGAGGGAGTAAGTTATAAAATTTATATGAAAATATCAGTAATTTTAACCGGAGCTCTACAATATATATAGAGAAAAATAATATGACAAACAAAGAATGAGACATGAATGCTATTATGAACACACGATATATATGCAGATGTCGATAATCTCTTCTTTAGAAACATCACTCAGAACTGGAGCTTTAAATATGACCGTAGAAGCATGAGCCTCCAGTCCTTCTGAACTTTCTTTTAAACTCAACTTCTAAGCTTTTTAGTTTACTGTGATTATCTCTTTGTCAGATATACACACATTGATTTCTCAAATAATCAACCTGACTGGCTGGCCAACTGCCATCCAACATCACCACTGTTAGACTACTGTATTCTGTACGTATAAGGTAGAGTAGTGTAGTGAGCGTGTGTGCAGTTTTCCCACTAAGCACACACGTCCTCCTTCACGATCATGGCCAGCCCACGATCATCATCGTGGCCTCGTGCCTCTCCCTCTGTAACGCTATATGTATGCCTGAGATCACTGAATCAAGTGTGGTTCAATCTCCTTCCCTAAAACATGGTATCAGATGCGCAGGACTCCAACCCCTTTGCGCCTGTGCCACCTTCCCCTTCCGCTGCCATGGACGGCAACCCCGTCCCCTCTCCCACCTCCTCCGACGACGGTGACCACGCTGCCGGCGTCCTCCAGAACGCCGCCCTTGTCGACCTCCCCAACGCCCTCCTCCCACCTCCGCGCGCCTTCCCAGCGTCCGTTCTTTAGACCATCGATATTCGCCACCATGTCCCGATCACTCTCGATCTCCACGCCGGCAACTACGCGCAGTGGCGCCGCTTCTTCCACACCATTGTGGGCATGTTCGGCATCCGCGACCACATCCTCGCCGACGCTGCGCCGGGCCGCCGTGACCCCGAGTGGGTCATGATCGACCACTGCGTGGTTCACTGGCTCTACGCCACGATCTCGCCGGAGCTGCTCGACGCCGTCATGCAGCCCGAGGATACGGCGGCCGTGCTTTGGGCTGCGATCGAGGCGATTTTCCACGACAACCAGCTCTCCCGCGCCGTGTACGTCGACGCCGAGTACCACGCCCTTGTGATCATGCAGTACTGCACGCGTCTGAAGACATTCGCCGACCAGCTTCGCGATCTCGGCCAGCCCGTCTCCGAGACCCAGCAGCTCTTCAACATGATTCGTGGGCTTGGGTGCCAGTACCACGGCGCCATACCTCACCTTACCTCACGCGTGCCCCTGCCCAGTTTTCTGCAGGCCCGCTCGTTCTTGCTGCTGGAGGAACACCGTGCCAAGCAGACGGCGCGCATTCAGCACGCCCATGCCATGGTGGCCGGGCGCATCACGCCGTCCACCCCCCCCCCCCCCCCCCCCCCCCCCCCCCCCCCCCCCCCCCCCCCCCCCCCCCCCCCCCCCCCCGTCCGCCCCCAACGCTGCCCCGCCAGCCGACTCCAGCGCTGGCCGTGGGCGTGGCCGCGGCAGTCCGAGGGCGTCTTCCTTGACCACTCCACCGCCAATCCGTCCGCCTGCTCTTCCGGGACAGGCCCCCGGCGCCAACTCCTGGACTGGCCTGGTGCAAGCCTGGCCCATGCCCTGGCGCGCGCCCGGTGACGGCGTTCTTGGACCCCGCCCCGGCATCCCTCCGCAGCAGGCCTTCTTCGTCGGGCCGGCTGCGCCATCGAACCCACCCGGCTATGGTGCCTACGGTGCCCCTCCCGGCTACGGCTACGGCTCCCCCGGCGCTAGCTCCAGCACCGCGCCACCGCCGGCGCAGCCCCAGCCCTGGGACATGGGGCCACTGCACACGGCCCTGCAGGCCGCATCCACCTCAGCTCTGTCTGCGGGAAGCACCTCCGACTGGTACCTCAACTCTGGCGCGACGGCGCACATGACCGCCAATCCTGGTACCCTCCACTCCCTTTCTCCTAATTCCTCTCCCAATCAGATCGTGGTCGGCAATGGCGGTCGTCTCCCGATCACGCACACCGGCCACGGCTCTCTGATCACCACCAATTCTCCACTCGTTCTTCGCAATGTTTTGCTTTCTCCCTCTCTTATCACCAATCTGCTGTCTGTTCGGCAACTTACACGTGAGAATCCTGTCTCTGTCGAGTTTGATGAATTTGGCTTCTCTGTCAAGGACATCCGCACCTGCCAGGTGATCCGGCGCTGTGATTCCACTGGAGACTTGTACCCCGTCATGCCCTGCGGTGCGCCGTCCTCCTCACCTCCGTTCGCCGGTGTCGCTTCCGTGGAGTTGTGGCATCAGCGGCTCGGCCATCCTGGAGACGACGCACTTCGACGGGTGCTACACCAGTTCCCCTTCACCTGCGCGCCCTCGGCTCCGCACACCTGCCACGCCTGCAGACTGGGCAAACATGCCCGTCTGCCATTTTCTTCTTCATAGAGTCCTAGTTATTTTCCTTTTCAGCTCTTGCATTTAGATGTTTGGACTTCGCCTGTAGCTAGTGTGTCTGGCTTCATGTACTACCTGGTTGTACTCGACAGTTGCACGCATTACGTTTGGACTTTCCCTTTGCGTCATAAGTCTGATGTGCTCTCTGTTCTTACTGCTTTCTACGCCTACGTTCAGACACAGTTCGAGCGGCCTGTCCTTGCTTTTCAAACTGATAATGGCAAGGAATTCGACAGTCTCGCTGTTCGATCGCTCCTTTCCAAGCACGGCACTGTCTTCCATCTCTCCTGTCCGTACACCAGCCAGCAAAACGGCAAGGCCGAGCGCATGCTGCGCACCTTGAACGATAGCGTGCGCTCTCTGCTCTTTCACGCCTCTATGCCGGCGCGTTTTTGGGCGGAAGCCCTTGGCACTGCAACTCTCCTCCTCAACTACAAACCATGCTCCACTTCCTCGCCACGGTCACCGCATGAACTGCTTCTTGGTACGGCCCCTGACTACTCCACTTTGCGCGTGTTTGGTTGCCTCTGCTACCCAAACACTTCTTCTACCTCGCGCCACAAACTCGATCACCGGTCCGTAGCTTGCGTGTTCTTTGGATATCCACCAAATCATCGCGGTTATCGTTGTTACGATCCCCGCACCCGACGAGTTCTCACTTCCCGCCATGTTCGTTTTCATGAGACTCAATTCCCCTTTGTTGCCGCTTCTGATCCGCCCGCCGTCAGCGCTCCACCAGCTCCACGCTACGTCCCCGCGCCCCTGCAGGCTCCCGTAGCTGCTCCTACGCCGCCCTGTGACGCAAGCTCGCCTGACTCTGTTGAGTCCGGCCCTCCTGCCTTACACCAGCGCGCGGGCGCCGCTGGTTCAAGCTCGGCCACGCGATCATCATCCAGCGGCTCCGCCTCTTCCTCATCGGGCGCGACTCCTCCGGGTTTAAGCTGCGCCGCCGGATCGCCATCCAATGGCTCTGCCTCGCCTTCATCGCGCGCCACTCCTTCAAGTTCAAGCTGCACCGACGGATCTGCATCAGGCGGCCCTGATTTAAATCCGGCCGCTCCCGCGCAGCGCGCGGTCGTCCCCGCCAGCTCTTCTTCATCCACAGCTGGCGGCTCGCGGATCACCACGCACGCTCAGGCTGGCGTGTTCCGTCGGTACATGTGCTACGCCGACGACTACGCCTGTGTCGCCTCCATTAACACCTCGCCGGACGTCTCTCCGCTTCCCCGTTCCGTTCGCGATGCTCTTCGCGATCCGAACTGGGTCTCCGCCATGCGCGAGGAGTTCGCCGCGCTCGTCAGCAACCGCACGTGGGAGCTGGTGCCCCGCCCTCCGCGCGCTAACATCACCGGCAAATGGGTTTTCAAGCACAAGACGCGCTCCGATGGCTCCCTCGAGCGCTACAAAGCGCGGTGGGTCGTCCGCGGGTTTCGCCAGCGCGCCGGCGTCGACTACGGCGAGACTTTCTCCCCTGTCGTGAAGCCGGCGTCCATTCGCACTGTGCTCACCCTCGCCGCCTCCCGTGGGTGGCCCGTTCGGCAACTCGACGTCAAGAACGCCTTCTTGCATGGCACACTCCAGGAGGAAGTTTTCTGTCTGCAGCCTGCAGGTTTTGTCGACGCGAGCAAACCCGACCACGTCTGCCGGCTCACCAAGTCCCTCTGCGGGCTCAAGCAAGCGCCGCGCGCATGGTTCCTTCGCTTCGCCAGCTTCCTCGCCACCCTCGGCTTCACCGCCACACGCTCGGACAGCTCCCTCTTCATCCTCGCGTCCGGCGCCGACGCCGCCTATCTACTGCTCTATGTGGACGACATCGTCCTCACGGCGAGCTCGGCTGCCTTCCTTCAAAGGATCATCGCCAAACTCACGCACGAGTTTTCCATGAAGGACCTGGGAGCGCTCCACTACTTCCTTGGCATACGGGTGACGCGCACCGCTGCTGGCTTCTTCCTCTCGCAGGCCCAGTACGCCGAGGACATCCTTGAGCGGCATGGACACTTGCAAGGCTGCGCCTACACCAGTTGACACCAAGGCCAAGCTCCCGTCATTCGACGGGCCCCGCGTCTCCGACCCCACCTCCTACAGAAGCCTCGCCGGAGCGCTGCAATACCTCACCATCACCCGTCCCGAGCTCGCCTACGCCGTCCTGCAAGTCCGCCTCCATATGCACGACCCGCGCGAGTGTCATCGCGCTCTCCTCAAGCGCGTGCTCCGCTACGTCCGCGGCACGGTCACCCTCGGCCTCGCCCTGCGTGCTTCGTCGACTCTGGAGCTCCGTGCGTACACCGACGCGGACTGGGCTGGCTGCCCGGACACCCGCCGCTCTACTTCCGGCTTCTGCATCTTCCTCGGCGACGCACTCGTGTCCTGGTCGTCCAAACGCCAGGCCACCGTCTCGCGCTCTAGCACGGAGGCCGAATATCGTGCCGTCGCCAATGCCGACGCGGAGTGTGTCTGGCTGCGCCAACTTCTTCGCGAGCTTCATTGCACCATCAACACGGCGTCGCTCGTCTACTGCGACAACATCTCGGCGGTGTATCTCTCCAGCAACCCCGTGCATTACCGGCGCACCAAGCACATCGAATTGGACATTCATTTCGTGCGCGAACGTGTGGCGCTTGGCGACTTCCGCGTCCTGCACGTTCCCACGCGCCAGCAGTTCGCCGACGTCATGACGAAGGGGCTGCCCTCTGATGTCTTCCACGACTTCCGTTCCAGCCTTTGCGTCTCGAGCATTGACGCCAAGGCTGCGGGGGGGGGGGGGGGGGGGGGGGGGGGGGGGGGAGTGAGCGTGTGTGCAGTTTTCCCACTGAGCACACACGTCCTCCTTCACGATCATGGCCAGCCCACGATCATCATCGTGGCCTCGTGCCTCTCCCTCTGTAACGCTATATGTATGCCTGAGATCACTGAATCAAGTGTGGTTCAATCTCCTTCCCTGAAACAACCACGACAATTTAAGGTGTGGCTTCACCTTTTTTATTGACAGGAATACAAAGGGATGAAACATAAAAGGCCTTATGGCCACAATCATGTATACCAGCGCGCTTCCGACAGTGCCAAACATGACCAGCCGCACTGCCCTCCATCTAGCCTAGAGCTGAACCAAACACAACGACATGACCACACGACAGCAAGACCAACTAAAAGAAAAATCAGTGGGGCTATAGGACGAACTCTGCCTAGGTGACACAGAGACAGTGACAATAGCAAATCGAAAGACCAAATTTGACACAAACCCACACCTAAACACGAACGGCACTACCGGCATTGACCTCAAAGAGGACACCTCAAACCGCCTGGCAAACCTAGAAGTACCAAGATTTATTCAGCCATAAAAAATGCTTCTGTACTAAGCTATGGAAAGATGCTAATTTCCAAAACTCATGGGATCTGAGAAAATTATCTAGATGAGAAAATTGCAAGAACAAAAATATGGAAATAGCACAGGAATGGCTGACAAATGAAAAATAAGGATCCTTGCCTTAGTGCATCACAACATCAAATCCTCGGCACTCAACTCAGCAAGTAAATTCTGAATCCATATATCTGAGCCTAGGACCTATGTTTACAATCGTGTCCTCCTGATGGACTCTGCAGGCAAACCAGTTACTAAGTTCTTCGGAATGTATAGTAAATTCGGATGCTCTTACATAGCTGAAATAAAATAGTACTCCCTCCGTAAAGAAATATAAGAGCGTTTAGATTACTAAAGTAGTGATCTAAACACTCTTATATTTCTTTACAGAGGGAGTAGATGTTAATTCTTCCAGCAAGGCAGACAGCATATAAATACTAACTTACCACCATCTAGCCTACATCGGCCAAAATATAAGGAAAATGATGATCAGTTTCAGAGTAAAAATCGGATGGGTTGAAGGAATATCCTAATTTCACATGTGAGTAATGCTCAATTAAATTTGTACATCAAATCAAATAATACCACGGAGCGTGGGAGTAACAGTAACCTGAAATTGTCAAAACAAGTCATCAGATTAGAATTCAGCATCCAAATCCACAGAGCCCACTCGATGCATCAGAGATGACATATAGAGGTTGCCAATCAAATCAATGGAACATGAAGTAGTTAAAAATCCTATAACATGAGCATCATGGGATACATAATTATGTTATAACAGAAGCATCCCTACAAATAATTACATTAACTAAGGCTCCATGTCCCTTCTTCTCATGTGCCTACATCTCCATTTCTTAGCACATCTTTTAGACAAATTAAGAACCGAGAATAGATAGATATTGTGCCAGTGTACAACCTATGTGATCAGCGATTCTTAATTTTGCCTTCCCCTATGCCCTTTTGTATTCAGAAGACAAATTGACAACAGTTTCTTGGAAATTTAAAAAACGACATCTTTTTGCTGTTTTGTACTTAAAAAAACCAATTCAGAATGATTCTATCAAATCTACAACGGTGAATGGAATTTACAATAGTGTGCCTAGATAAGAAGAAGTCGATTTGGTCCCATGAAGATGCTAGACATACATGTATTTATTGATTGATCCATGTCAAAGAGAGCTTAAACAAGTCAGAGGTTCGCGGATATTTGACAGGCTTCTTAATTAGCAAAGCTGTTTGGCCGGTCGTGGAGATTATAGGTACAGATCCTATACATAATTAAGCAGCCAGCAGACAACAATGTACCAGATTAGTAAACACCTCAACCGAACCTACAGCAAAAATCAAACGATGGTACATCCTATAAAACAAAACACCCACGAAAGTGATGAACACCACACCGAGACACTAACCCACACCAACAAACCCATCGACAGAAATTTGGCTTCGTTTTGATCAATCAAATGGAGCCGGGGCGGGAGCCCTTTTCTTCTAAAAAAACAAACCCATCGACAGCACCACATCCAGGCAGCCACAAAGCCCTTAATCCAAACCCCAATGGACCGCACCAACAGCAACACGTGATGATACACAGGAAGCATCCACCACTGCCCCTACCATGTAATCCATGGGGAGAAAGAAAAAATCGGGGAGGACACCCTCCGCAGCCGAAACAAGCCTGTGAAATATCAATCAGCACCGACAAAGGCACAAAGAAAGAAAGAAATAATAGCGAAGAAGGGAGCAAATACACGCATCAATCCATGGGGAAACACCCGCAGCAGCCGAAACAAAACTAACCCCAACGCGGCCGAATCGAAGAGCGACGACAACCGCGCCGGCCACCCTATCATAGCAGCTATCCGCAGGGAGCGGCGAGAACCTCCGCCGCCAATCACCCAGTGATCCCACCCTTGTCTTCCAGCCGCTCGTACAACCCTGCCGAAACTACAGCTGCCAACCACTTCACCCCCTCTCTGAATGAAGAATCCCCTTTGGCCAGACTCACAAGGGCCAGCGGAAAGAAGACACGACCACAAGCCAAACCACCATGAAACGAACACGCGACGCTGAACGTCGGTTCAACCGGGAGACACCCCACGCCCTCCCTGACACCCGTGTCCCACACACGCATCTCCCCCTTACAACCGGGACCAGCCAGCGAAAAAATACACATAGCGCTCCCAGGCCTCCAATTCCCAGGAGCTTAGAGTTTTTAGGGATTTTCCATTCACTCAAACCTCTTGCAATATAGGTTTTGAGTGGACATGCCACTACAATTCTGTGATTTTCCTAATACTGCCTTTTTGCAATCTTGCAAATCAAAGGTAACCCGCCCGATTCAGTGAATAAAAATCTGATTCTTCATTACGTCAAATATTTGTTATAAGCTTGAACAAGATGTGGGTTAGTATTTTCCTAAGGGTACAAGTCATGAGAAACAAACGGTAGTCCCAGAAGAGCAATATTTGCAACAAACAAACTCTAGTCAAGTAATGGCAGAGCTGTGAAACACAACACTACTTTGTCCTGCTGTCTTCTTGATCCCGGCGTCATGCATCACCTCACCCATTCTCGTCGCAGCACACCAATTCCCATTTTCTAGATAAATATTCCTGATAGTCACATACCGGTCGGATTGCTGAGGACCAAGAGCCACTAGATTTCGCCCAATCTCAGCAACAAGCTCCACATTTCCGTGGAGCTTGGAAGCACCAAGAAGCGCGCCCCACACAGAAGCATCAGGCAAAAAGGGCATCCGCTCTATCCTCTCAATGGCCTCCATGAAACGGCCAGCACGGCCTAACAGGTCCACAACACATCCATAATGGGCCATCATCGGAGTCACCTTGTATTCAGTCACCATCGTCTCGAACCAGTATAACCCAATCTCCACCAATCCTGCTCGAGCACAACCTGTCAGTAGAGCAAGAAATGTAATCTGATTTGGCAAGAACCCTCCAACTATCATCATGTTGAGCTTAACCAGTGCTTCAGTCTCTTTCCCATGATTAGCCAGTGCAGACAGCAGCGCATTCCACGTACAGACCTCCTTCTCAGATACAGCATGAAAAGCTCTCCTACAACAGTCAAGCTTCCCATACTTCCCATACATGTCGATCAACGCCGTGCCCAAGAACGCTGTGAGGTCAACCTCATGGCGAACGACATAAGCGTGAACAGCCGTCCCGACCACAAGCCCCTCAGCACCATCCAAGTTTGCACAAGCCGAGAGCACGCTGACCAACGTGGCCTCACCGAGCAGTCCCCTGTTGTCCACCAAAAATCCCCTGAAGATCTCGACAGCATCCCAGTGGCACCCATTCCTCGATAACCCAGAGATGAGCGTCGTCCATGATACCACATCCCTCACCACCATCCGCTCAAAGAACACTCTAGCCGCAGCCACGTCCCCAGCGAGACACAGCACATCAAGCATGGCGTTAGAGGAGGCGAGATCCGGGCTGGCCATTTCGTCAAACACCTTAGAAGCGTCATGCGCGAGACGGCCAGCTCGGCCATAGGAGCTGACGAGCGAGCATGCAACGAAGCGGTCGGCCGTAAGCCCGCGGCGGAGGCACTGCGCGTGGAGGGCCATGGTGGCTGGTCCGGAGGCGGAGGCGGACCTGAGGAGGGAAGGGAACGTGTGGCCGTTGGGGCGCGCGCCGGCGGCGAGCATGGTCGAGAAGAGGCGGAGGGGGCCGCATAGCGGGGTAACGGTGGAAGCGGGGAGGCGGAGGTGGGCATGGATGAGGCAGTTGTAGGGGAAGGTGGCGGCAGCGTGGGAGGTGGAGAGCGCGCCGGAGGTGAGGAGGAGGGCATGGACCTGGAGGAGGCGGCGAGGGGCGGAGAAGTGATCTTGGAGGAGGCGTTCGAGGACGGCGAAGGAGTACGGGGAGCCCGTCCACATATGCTAGCCGGAAGCCGGCGAGAGGAGGCCGGCGGCGTAGGAAGGGAAAGCCGGCGGTAAAAATCAAATCAAATCAAAGATGCATCCGTTTGGGATTTGGAGGCCAAAATCACTGTTTTCACCTTTTTTTAAACGCCAAACATGCCACACAACGCAACGCAGGTAAGTTTGGCAGTCCATAGCTTTACCCGGGGGGGGGGGGGGGGGGGGGGG
>NC_053025.1:110329678-110361176 GCF_003073215.2 Triticum urartu
ATATCTTTCTAAGTGGGAGTTCTTAAGTAATATGATTAATTGAACTTAAATTTATCATGAACTTAGTACCTGATAGTATCTTGCTTGTCTATGTTTGATTGTAGATAGATGGCTCGTGATGTTGTTCCATTGAATTTTAATGTGTTCGTTGAGAAAGCAAAGTTGAAAGATGATGGTAGCAATTACATGGACTGGGTCCGTAACTTGAGGATTATCCTCATTGCTGCACAGAAGAATTACGTCCTGGAAGCACCGCTAAGTGCCAAGCCTGTTGCAGGAGCAACACTAGATGTTATGAACGTCTGGCAGAGCAAAGCTGATGACTACTCGATAGTTCAGTGTGCCATGCTTTACGGCTTAGAACCGGGTCTTCAACGACATTTTGAACGTCATGGAGCATATGAGATGTTCCAGGAGTTGAAGTTAATATTTCAAGCAAATGCCCGGATTGAGAGATATGAAGTCTCCAATAAGTTCTATAGCTGCAAGATGGAGGAGAACAGTTCTGTCAGTGAACATATACTCAAAATGTCCGGGTATCATAATCACTTGACTCAACTGGGGGTTAATCTTCCTGTTGATAGTGTCATTGACAGAGTTCTTCAATCACTGCCACCAAGCTACAAAATCTTCGTGATGAACTATAATATGCAAGGGATGAATAAGACTATTCATGAGCTCTTCCCAATGCTAAAAGCCGCGGAGGTAGAAATCAAGAAGGAGCATCAAGTGTTGATGGTCAATAAGACCACCAGTTTCAAGAAAAAGGGCAAAGGGAAGAAGAAAGGGAACTTCAAGAAGAACAGCAAACAAGTTGCTGCTCAGGAGAAGAAACCTAAGTCTGGACCTAAGCCTGAGACTGAGTGCTTCTACTGCAAGCAGACTGGTCACTGGAAGCGGAACTGCCCCAAGTATTTGACGGATAAGAAGCATGGCAAAGTGAACAAAGGTATATGTGATATACATGTTATTGATGTGTACCTTACTAAAGCTCGCAGTAGCACCTGGGTATTTGATACTGGTTTTGTTGCTAACATTTGCAACTCAAAACAGGGGCTACGGATCAAGCGAAGATTGGCTAAGGACGAGGTGACGATGCGCGTGGGAAATGGTTCCAAAGTCGATGTGATCGCGGTCGGCACGCTACCTCTACATCTACCGTCGGGATTAGTATTAGACCTAAACAATTGTTATTTGGTGCCAGTGTTGAGCATGAACATTATATCTGGATCTTGTTTGATGTGAGACGGTTATTCATTTAAATCAGAGAATAATGGTTGTTCTATTTATATGAGTAATATCTTTTATGGTCATGCACCCTTGAAGAGTGGTCTATTTTTGGTGAATCTCGATAGTAGTGATACACATATTCATAGTGTTGAAATCAAAAGATGCAGAGTTGATAATGATAGTGCAACTTATTTGTGGCACTGCTATTTAGGTCATATCAGTGTAAAGCGCATGAAGAAACTCCATACCGATGGACTTTTGTAAAGCCCTGCGACGGTAGAACATCAAGATCGTCACCACGCCGTCGTGCTGATGGAACTCTTCCCCAACCCTTTGCTGGATCGGAGTTCGGGGATCGTCATCGAGCTGAACGTGTGATAGAACTCGGAGGTGCCGTAGTTTCGGTGCTTGATCGGTCGGGCCGTGAAGACGTACGACTACATCAACCGCGTTGTGCTAACACTTCTGCTTTCGGTCTACGAGGGTACGTAGACAACACTCTCCCCTCTCGTTGCTATGCATCACCATGATCTTGCGTGTGCATAGGATCTTTTTTGAAATTACCACGTTCCCCAACACGATGAACTTTGATGGTTGTACTCTCGACTGCGAATTTCCCTATCTATATAAGTAAGAACATAACCTCTAATTATCCTTACAGATTGTTATTCTTTGATTCCTATGGATTGCTTCCATTTTACACCTTTAATCTAATTAATTATGTTCAGCTTTGCGGAATCAGTAAGATTTACTTCACCATTCTCTCTTCATTGTTACATTTCTTTGGTTTACGTACATGCCATTGTTTTGTAACACGTTATCCTGACTTCCCAAACCATGACTATTACAGAATTGCAATATTAACTAGAGTAGAATATTGAATGAATATAATATGCTTATGGACTGCCATGTTCAACTATTGACCAGAAGTTCATCATCGTGGTAAGTTTAAAAGCTTTCTCCCTTGACTGGTCTTGCCTTATTAAGTCAAAATTGGTTCGCCTTTTTATTTCATCATGAAACTTTTTTTATGCGAATTGCTGTACAAACATTGCCTTAACTAACTATATCAGGCTTTGGTTTTTATATGCAGAAATTATGGTACAAACTGAATTGGCATGTTCTGTTCTCACTCTCATCAACTCTTGCACACTATTTTTTTCACTTTTCAAGTCCCAGTGCTCTGTTTCTATTAATGGAGGTGATTGTTTGTTGTCTTCGCGCAATGAAGATAAACTAAACAGTGAGCTACGAGCCTACGATGTGGGCAACTAAGAATCACTACCACCTCTGAAACAAATCTCCAATGCCTATTTGATTTGCGGTATATTTATTTTTTCTTGGTGGGTGAGATGTTTTCGATGCATAATTGGTTGGCAGGGCCATGATATTTTGTTAGTGGGAACTTAAACCACTAGTGTTAATATTTTTTTGAAAGGAAATGTTATGTATCTTTCTAGCCAGTAGTGCATTGTTTAATCTCATGAAAAGGTTTTATTTTAGCCAAGAAAAGTTATGGTTGACAAGTATATCCAAATTACTTATATTTCATTTCGCTAACATATCAGATTTTTCTTGCTACAGTTCCCGCAACAACGTGCGGGGTATCATCTAGTTAAAGTTAATGATTGATGGTCATAACAGTGAACATTGTGTGCGCTATGGAACATGTCTACTATGCTCATGCTACAAGACACATGCGTAGTGCATAGTCTATGTTACCCTGAATAATCTTGGTTGTAAATATTTACTCTAACGATAAAGTCCTGTTGTGACTTAGTAGAGCTAAGTTACTTAATCTGTTTTCTTAATACCACCTAGCCAACCGAAGTTTGAGGTTTGTCTCCGTAGTAGTATCTCGTATTTAGGTGGACAAAAATCCCTTTGTTTAAAAAAAATCTCAAATAGGCTTTTGAATCTATCCATTGAGATCGACCGCAAAAAATCAACTCCCTACCCTACCTTCTTTAGCAACCAATATTGCTAAATTTCTCTTGCCATATTATGGTGTGGCCCTTTAGGCACAGTCTCCGATTAACTCCTATTTTCTTTTCTTTATCTCACCAAATTCTTTTCACTCACTCTATTACTCTCCCTTGCAAATACAGAAAAAAAATGTCAGACCTAAAAACATCTAATGTGCAAAGTCTCCTCCTATAGCTAGTTGTAGGTTCTAGATCGTATGCTTAAAGATTTCTTGAAAATCATCCAACACATCATTTGTGCTAGGACACCATGTGCTTATGACCAAAGACTAGATAGCTCAAGGTTAATGCGTTCAACACACATTTGTGCATTGATGAGCATCCATCCATCTATCATGTGCTAAGGAGTTGACGATGACGGTGGTTTTTGCTCTGATGTGCTTTAGCAACGACCATAGAAAGTTAGTCTAGGAACCCCTTTGGTGCCCTATTCACCAGTCTTTTGGACTCATCATTCTTCATGCAAATGGCTTATATAAATAGCCCATAACCAATATTGTGTTTGATGTATTTTTTGTTCTATAATTCATGTAATCAATTCATATGTTCAAAAACGTCTATGATGCATATTCCATAGAACACTTATCTATGTAAACAAGTCCTGAAAGAATTTACTTCATGTTGGACACACAAAACTACTTCATGATATTGTAACTTCGTAATGTCACCACATCATGTATATATGAAGGAAATATGCCCTAGAGGCAATAATAAAGTTGTTATTTATATTCCCTTATATCATGATAAATGTTTATTATTCATGCTAGAATTGTATTAACCGGAAACTTGACGCATGTGTGGATACATAGACAAAACACAATGTCCCTAGTAAGCCTCAACTAGACTAGCTCGTTAATCAAAGATCGTTAAGTTCTGTAGCCATAGACATGTGTTGTGATTTGATAAACGGGGTCACATCATTAGGAGAATGATGTGATGGACAAGACCCATCCGTTAGCTTAGCATAATGATCGTTAAGTTTTATTGCTATTGCTTTCTTCATGAATAATACATATTCCTTTGAGACTACAGAGGATTCGACACCGGACGCACGCTATTAGCTTCTGCAACGCATCGCTTCGCTGGTGAATATTTTGGCCGGTTCGTTTCTTTTGCATGTGGCTATGCCCTGGTCACCGAAGCAATGAGTCATTTACTATTGAGCCTTCTATATAACAGACGAGCAGTCGAAAAGCACAGACACTTCGTATCGATTCGTATTACCATCACCTCTCCACCATATTTTTAACCAATCCTCCTATCTTAATCGACATCTAACACGGTTGTTTGTATATGCAGATCCCTTCGAGCTCCGGTGCGCACAACCTCATCCACCAAAGATAGAGTTTGATGTCGTCCACCACAATACACATGGATGGCGCCCCTGCCCGCCTGCTACGCGTCGGCAGCACCCACAACGCCTCCCAGGTCCCCGGCATCGGTTTCGCCTGACCACGTAGAAGCGCATGGACAGTGTCAGTGCTCCTCTGTGCCACGCATCGATTTCTTCCGGACATCCACTTCCAACGGCCAGCATCGGCTTTGGCCGGCAGCGGATGCCCTCCACAACCACCCCGCGCCCGTCACATCTCCTCCTAGGATCTTGCTGCTACTCCTCGTCTAGCCCCTCCTTCCTTTGCTTCGGCATGGAGCCTGATGAGCCGTTCAGCGTGTCTTGAAGTGGTAGAGTAAGAATAGGTGTTCTTTATTCTCTGGCTCTGCTTGACTCACAAAGTACTTGAATTAGTTTCACCCACATAGTTAACTTGACCTTGCATATATACTGTAGGTACAAAATCCGCCTGAATGATTCACGGCCGGTCTAACTGCTCCCCACGGCAAGAGATTAAGTCCCAGAACTAAGGTGAGGTTATTCTGTTAAAAGTAAATAAAATTGTATACTTGATTTGCTGCCCACATTTTACATGTAAGGAACCGTTGATTTGGGATCCATCTCGATGGCCCATAAGATAAATCATCTCACCCTACCATGATTAAGTACCGCGTGCTTTTGTAGTTTTATCTGTTCCACGCTTAACATGGCCATTATTAGCCTCTATTCCCAGAACGTTTGTAGTTTCTAGACCTATTTTTTATTCTGCAAATCATATTTTTGTCAATGTTTCTAGAGAGCAGGAACATGCCTTTTCAACTGATAATTTGGTATCTCTAAACCTTTAGTACCAATCCTGCTTACTGAATGGCTTCAAATTCAAACAAGCTTTGAAGCCCTGGATCCGAACGAGCCACACAATTTGTTGTTTCTATATTAAGCATTTGAAAGTTCAGGTGGTGCTATCTTCTATTTTTAGTTACTCATGTGTTCTCAACATATTTTGGAATAATCAAAATATATTGATGTTGCAGTTTACTTTTGTCTAGATTATGGGGTAAAAAAGCTTTTGTATGGATTAGTTCTTTTCCAATGATTCTCATGTTTAATGTTGTGAGTTACTTCCATATATGTGCACACCCGAGAGTGTTGACAAGTATAGGTCTGAACAGTTGAAGGAAGATGATACAACAATAGTTGAAGGAAGTTCAACCTATTTTTCCATCCAATTCTCATTAGTCTTCCATGGACCTAAAAATATTACTATGAAACAAGATACATATTGTTTAAAAGTTGCCAAAATTCGAGTGGATAAACATTAGGGCTCATCACTCCTTATGTTTGCTAACCTCTATCTTAAATCTATTTCCTTGTGAGTTTTATTTTTTATCTACGGTGGTTGTACTCTCGACTGCGAATTTACCTATCTATATAAGTAAGAACATAACCTCTAATTATCCTTACAGATTGTTATTCTTTGATTCCTATGGATTGCTTCCATTTTACACCTTTAATCTAATTAATTATGTTCAGCTTTGCGGAATCAGTAAGATTTACTTCACCATTCTCTCTTCATTGTTACATTTGTTCGCTTTACGTACATGTCGTTGTTTTGTAACACGTTATCCTGACTTCCCAAACCATGACTATTACATAATTGCAATATTAACTAGAGTAGAATATTGAATGGATATAGTATGCTTATGGACTGCCATGTTCAACTATTGACCAGAAGTTCATCATCGTGGTAAGTTTAAAAGCTTTCTCCCTTGACTGGTCTTGCCTTATTAAGTCAAAATTGGTTCGCCTTTTTATTTCATCATGAAACTTATTTTTATGCAAATTGTTGTACAAACATTGCCTTAACTAACTACACCAGGCTTTGGTTTTTATATGCAGAAATTATGGTACAAACTGAATTGGCATGTTCTGTTCTCACTCTCATCAACTCTTGCACACTATTTTTTTCACTTTTCAAGTCCCAGTGCTCTGTTTCTATTAATGGAGGTGATTGTTTGTTGTCTTCGCGCGATGAAGATAAACAGTGAGCTACGAGCCTACGATGTGGGCAACTAAGAATTGCTACCACCTCTGAAACAAATCTCCAAGGCCTATTTGATTTGCGGTATATTTATTTGGTCTTGGTGGGTGAGATGTTTTCGATGCATAATTGGGTTGCAGGGCCATGATATTTTGTCAGTGGGAACTTAAACCACTAGTGTTAATATTTTTTTGAAAGGAAACATTATGTATCTTTCTAGCCTGTAGTGCATTGTTTAATCTCATGAAAAGGTTTTATTTTAGCCAAGAAAAGGTATGGTTGACAAGTATATCCAAATTATTTATATTTCATTTCTCTAACATATCGGATTTTTCTTGCTACACTTCCCGCAACAACGTGCGGGGTATCATCTAGTTAAAATTAATGATTGATGGTTGACGGAGTAATTGACCACGGGTACCCCGAAGACGACAAGACAATATTTCAAGACATCGGGGCTAGCAAAGCACCTCAGTCCGACTGCCCGGCTGCTCCTGCCGGCTGCCGACTGCGCCAACCAGTCGGCTGCCGACTGCAGCTCGACCCGACACCGACAAGACCCCGACGAGACGGCCATACCGCGGACAAGACAACCATACCGTGACGCCATCATGTACAGTGTCACTTGTCCCCTGGCACTATTTATGAAGTGACCCAGGGGACAAGCTTGACATTCACCATGCCTTACCCATGCCCACTACCAAGCTTACATCCTAAGCTACCCTCTCCTATATAAAGGAGAAGACACACATAGGCTCACACATATACATGCCCATGGACACACCCCTCACGCATGCATACATGTTCACTCACGATGGAGCACTCTCATGCCCACTTGCTAGCTAGCTCATACACACATGAGACATATACAAGTCAGATGCCCATGGCACTGACCTCGGATACAGCTCTAGGAGCACTTTGTACTGCCCGATGTACACCCCAGATATATACTCAGACATGCAGGAGTAGGGGTATTATCTCTCCGGAGAGCCCCGAACCTGGGTAAACTAGCGCGTGCTACTCGCAAACCCGCTCCTGGTCCTATCAGCAGCAGTCTTACCCTCACACTAAGCCCTTGTGGCATATGTCGACTCGCAAGCCCCCCTGAGAATACCACGACAGTTGGTGCCCACCGTGGGGCGGTACTATGTGTTGGAAACAAATATTTTGGCAATGCAACTCGATGTATTGATCGGTGCATAGCGCACATATATATGGAGTACAAGGTGGGCCACAACCTCAACTATACAATGACTAGGAGGTGGGCCGGACTATACAATATACATGCACAAACCATATATTCAACACCCCCCGCAGTCGAAGCGTCACTGGAGACGCAAAGACTGGACCCGAACTCCTCGAAAACAGAAGTAGGCAGTCCTTTTGTCATAACATCGGCAAACTGTTGCGCCGTCGGGGCGTGGAGGACCCGGATGCGCCCAAGGGCCACCTGCTCACGAACAAAGTGTATGTCGAGCTCAATGTGCTTCGTTCGTCGATGATGGACCGGATTGGTGGAGAGGTACACGGCGGAGATGTTGTCGCAATAGACGAGTGTGGCCTTGTGAACATCACAAAGCAACTCCTGGAGCAGCTGACGAAGCCAAGAGCATTCGGCAACGGCGTTAGCCACTGCCCGATACTCTGCCTCGGCACTCGAGCGAGAGACTGTGGGCTGTCGCTTGGAAGACCAAGAGATCAGAGACGGCCCAAGGTAGACACAGTACCCCGAAGTGGAGCGCCGTGTGTCCGGGCAGCCAGCCCAGTCTGCATCAGAGTAGGCGACGAGGTCGGTAGAGGCGGAGGTCGTCAGTGTAAGTCCCACGGACGTAGTGCCGCGTATGTAACGGAGGATACGCTTCACCAAGGTCCAGTGAGTCACGCGGAGCATGCATGTGAAGACAGACATGCTGAACGGCATACTGCAAGTCGGGGCGCGTCAGAGTGAGGTACAGCAAGGCACCCACAATGGAGTGATAGAAGGCCGCGTCGGATGCGAGAGAGCCCTCCAGAGCTGAAACCTTGGCCTTGGTGTCAATAGGCGTGGGAGCAGGCTTGCAGTTAAGCATGCCGGCACGATCGAGAAGCTCATGGGCGTAACGCTGCTGGTGCAGAAAGAACCCAGCTGGCTGTCGAACCACCTCAATGCCGAGGAAGTAGTGTAGGGGCCCCAAGTCCTTCAGGGCAAACTCATCGTGAAGACGAGCAGTAAGCTGCTGGAGAAGCGCGACAGTGGAAGCCGTCAGGATGATGTCGTCGATGTAGAGCAACAAGTAGGCCGTGTCAACCCCGTGATGGTACACGAAGAGGGACACGTCGGAGCGGGTCGATGTAAATCCGAGCGTCTGCAGGAAGGCAGCGATGCACTGGTACCAGGCCCAAGGCGCCTGCTTCAACCCGTAAAGAGAACGGGAGAGCAAGCACACATGGTCCGGATGTGTGGCGTCGACGAAGCCGGTGGGCTGCTCACAGAACACCTGCTCGGCGAGGTGGCCGTGCAAGAAGGCGTTGGAGACGTCCAACTGATGCACGGGCCAAGCTCGGGAGATGGCCAGCTGAAGCACGGTGCGGATCGTGCCCGGTTTAACAACCGGAGCAAAAGTGTCGGTGAAGTCCATGCCCGCACGTTGCCGAAAGCCTCGAACCACCCAGCGAGCTTTGTAGCGCTCGAGAGTCCCGTCGGGACGAGTCTTATGCCGAAAGACCCACTTGCCTGTGATGATGTTGGCACGAGGTGGCCGAGGGACAAGCTGCCAGGTGCGGTTCCGTTGGAGCGCATCGAACTCTTCCTGCATCGCAGCGAGCCAATGAGGGTCCCGAAGGGCGGCTCGAGCTGACGATGGGAGAGGGGACGGCTCGGAGATGGAAGCGGCGAGAAGATACTCATCGCTGGTGTACCGCATACTCGGGCGGAAGGTACCGGCCCGAGAGCGAGTCATCGGGCGGGGCAGCGAGTCCGAGGCGACGGGCGAGGACGAAGAAGAGCCCGCCGCTACTGATTGTTGGGGAACGTAGTAATTTCAAAAAAATTCCTACGCACACGCAAGATCATGGTGATGCATAGCAACGAGGGGAGAGTATGATCTACGTACCCTTGTAGATCGCAACGGAAGCGTTGTCACAACGTAGAGGAATAGTCGTACGTCTTCTTCCCGATCCGACCGATCCAAGCCGTTACTCCGGCACCTCCGAGTTCTTAGCACACGTACAGCTCGATGACTCCCCGGGCTCCGATCCAGCAAAGCGTCGGGGAAGAGTTCCGTCAGCATGAACGGCGTGGTGACGATCTTGATGATGTATCGACGCAGGCTTCGCCTAAGCACTACAACGATATGATCGAGGTGGAATATGGTGGCAGGGGGCACCGCACACGGCTAAGGAACGATCTCAATGATCAACTTGTGTGTCTAGAGGATGCCCCCTGCCCTCCGTATATAAAGGAGCCAAGGGGGAGGGTGCGGCCAGGCCCTAGGTGGAGGGCGCAGGAGGAGTCCTACTCCTACCGGGAGTAGGACTCCCGCCCCAATCCTAGTTGGAATAGGATTCCTTGAGGGGGGAAAGAGAGAGAGGGGGGCCGGCCACCTCTCCTTGTCCTAATAGGACTAGGGGAGGGGGGAGGCGCGCGGCCCACCTTGGGCTGCCCCTTTCTCCTTTCCACTAAAGCCCACTAAGGCCCATATAGCTCCCGGGGGGTTCCGGTAACCTCCCGGTACTCCGGTAAAATCCCGATTTCACCCGGAACACTTTCGATATCCAAACATAGGCTTCCAATATATCAATCTTTATGTCTCGACCATTTCGAGACTCCTCGTCATGTCCGTGATCACATCCGGGACTCCGAACTAACTTTGGTACATCAAAATGTATAAACTCATAATAACTGTCAACGTAATGTTAAGCGTGCGGACCCTAGGGTTCGAGAACAATGTAGACATGACTGAGACAAATCTCCGGTCAATAACCAATAGCGGGACCTGGATGCCCATATTGGCTCCTACATATTCTACGAAGATCTTTATCGGTCAGACCGCATAACAACATACGTTGTTCCCTTTGTCATCGGTATGTTACTTGCCCGAGATTCGATCGTCGGTATCCAATACCTAGTTCAATCTCGTCACCGGCAAGCCTCTTTACTCGTTCCGTAATACATCATCTCACAACTAACTTATTAGTTGCAATGCTTGCAAGGCTTATGTGATGTGCATTACCGAGAGGGCCCAAAGATACCTCTCCGACAATCGGAGTGACAAATCCTATTCTCGAAATAGGCCAACCCAACATCTACCATTGGAGACACCTGTAGAGCTCCTTTATAATCACCCAGTTACGTTGTGACGTTTGGTAGCACACAAAGTGTTCCTCCGGTAAACGGGAGTTGCATAATCTCATAGTCATAGGAACATGTATAAGTCATGAAGAAAGCAATAGCAACATACTAAACGATCGGGTGCTAAGCTAATGGAATGGGTCATGTCAATCAGATCATTCAACTAATGATGTGACCTCGTTTAATCAAATAACAACTCTTTGTTCATGGTTAGGAAACATAACCGTCTTTGATTAACGAGCTAGTCAAGTAGAGGCATACTAGTGACACTCTGTTTGTCTATGTATTCACGCATGTATTATGTTTCCGGTTAATACAATTCTAGCATGAATAATAAACATTTATCATGACATAAGGAAATAAACAATAACTTTATTATTGCCTCTAGGGCATATTTCCTTCAGTCTCCCACTTGCACTAGAGTCAATAATCTAGATTACACAGTAATGATTCTAACACCCATGGAGCCTTGGTGCTGATCATGTTTTGCTCGTGGAAGAGGCTTAGTCAACGGGTCTGCAACATTCAGATCCGTATGTATCTTGCAAATCTCTATGTCTCCCACCTGGACTAGATCCCGGATGGAATTGAAGCGTCTCTTGATGTGCTTGGTTCTCTTGTGAAATCTGGATTCCTTTGCCAAGGCAATTGCACCAGTATTGTCACAAAAGATTTTCATTGGACCCGATGCACTAGGTATTACACCTAGATCGGATATGAACTCCTTCATCCAGACTCCTTCGTTCGCTGTTTCCGAAGCAGCTATGTACTCCGCTTCACATATAGATCCCGCTATGATGCTTTGTTTAGAACTGCACCAACTGACAGCTCCACTGTTTAATGTAACACGTATCCGGTTTGGGATTTAGAATCGTCCGGATCAGTGTCAAAGCTTGCATCAACGTAACCGTTTACAATGAGCTCTTCGTCACTTCCATATACGAGAAACATATCCTTAGTCCTTTTCAGGTATTTCAGGATGTTCTTGACCGCTGTCCAGTGATCCACTCCTGGATTACTTTGGTACCTCCCTGCTAAGCTTATAGCAAGGCACACATCAGGTCTGGTACACAGCATTGCATACATGATAGAGCCTATGGCTGAAGCATAGGGAACATCTTTCATTTTCTCTCTATCTTCTGAAGTGGTCGGGCATTGAGTTTGACTCAACTTCACACCTTGTAACACAGGCAAGAACCCTTTCTTTGCTTGATCCATTTTGAACTTTTTCAAAATCTTGTCAAGGTATGTGCTTTGTGAAAGTCCAATTAAGCGTCTTCATCTATCTCTATAGATCTTTATGCCTAATATGTAAGCAGCTTCACCGAGGTCCTTCATTGAAAAACTCTTATTCAAGTATCCCTTTATGCTATCCAGAAATTCTATATCATTTCCAATTAGTAATATGTCATCCACATATAATATCAGAAATGCTACAGAGCTCCCACTCACTTTCTTGTAAATAAAGGCTTCTCCGAAAGTCTGTATAAAACCAAATGCTTTGATCACACTATCAAAGCGTTTATTCCAACTCCGAGAGGCTTGCACCAGTCCATAAATGGATCGCTGGAGTTTGCACACTTTGTTAGCTCCCTTTGGATCGACAAAACCTTCCGGTTGCATCATATACAACTCTTCTTCCAGAAATCCATTCAGGAATGCAGTTTTGACATCCATCGGCCAAATTTCAAAATCATAAAATGCGGCAATTGCTAACATGATTTGGACAGACTTAAGCATCTCTACGGGTGAGAAGGTCTCATTGTAGTCAACCCCTTGAACTTGTCGAAAACCTTTTGCGACAAGTCGAGCTTTGTAGATAGTAACATTACCGTCAGCGTCAGTCTTCTTCTTGAAGATCCATTTATTCTCAATCGCTTGCCGATCATCGGGCAAGTCAACCAAAGTCCATACTTTGTTCTCATACATGGATCCCATCTCATATTTCATGGCTTCAAGCCACTTTGCGGAATCTGGGCTCACCATCGCTTCTTCATAGTTTGTAGGTTCATCATGATCTAGTAGCATGACTTCCAGAACTGGATTACCGTACCACTCTGGCGCGGATCTCACTCTGGTTGATCTACGAGGTTCAGTAGTATCTTGTTCTGAAGTTTCATGATCATTATCATCAATTTCCTCACTTGTTGGTGTAGGTGTCGCAGAAACAGTTTTCTGTGATGTACTACTTTCCAATAAGGGAGCAGGTACAGTTACCTCGTCAAGTTCTACTTTCCTCCCACTCACTTCTTTCGAGAGAAACTCCTTCTCCAGAAAGTTTCCGAATTTAGCAACAAAAGTCTTGCCTTCGGATCTGTGATAGAAGGTGTATCCAATAGTTTCCTTTGGATATCCTATGAAGACACATTTCTCTGATTTGGGTTCGAGCTTATCAGGTTGAAGCTTTTTCACATAAGCATCGCAGCCCCAAACTTTCAGAAATGACAACTTTGGTTTCTTGCCAAACCACAGTTCATAAGGCGTCGTCTCAACGGATTTCGATGGTTCCCTATTTAACGTGAATGCGGCCGTCTCTAGAGCGTATCCCCAAAACGATAGCGGTAAATCAGTAAGAGACATCATAGATCGCACCATATCTAGTAAAGTACGATTACGACGTTCGGACACACCATTACGCTGTGGTGTTCCGGGTGGCGTGAGTTGCGAAACTATTCCACAATTTTTCAAATGTACACCAAACTCGTAACTCAAATATTCTCCTCCACGATCAGATCGTAGGAACTTTATTTTCTTGTTACGATGATTTTCAACTTCACTCTGAAATTCTTTGAACTTTTCAAATGTTTCAGACTTATGTTTCATTAAGTAGATATACCCATATCTGCTTAAATCATCTGTGAAGGTGAGAAAATAACGATATCCGCCACGAGCCTCAACATTCATCGGACCACATACATCTGTATGTATGATTTCCAATAAATCTGTTGCTCTCTCCATAGTACCGAAGAACGGCGTTTTAGTCATCTTGCCCATGAGGCATGGTTCGCAAGTACCAAGTGATTCATAATCAAGTGGTTCCAAAGTCCATCAGTATGGAGTTTCTTCATGCGCTTTACACCGATATGACCTAAATGGCAGTGCCACAAATAAGTTGCACTATCATTATCAACTCTGCATCTTTTGGCTTCTACATTATGAATATGTGTATCACTACTATCGAGATTCAATAAGAATAGACCACTCTTCAAGGGTGCATGACCATAAAAGATATTACTCATATAAATAGAACAACCATTATTATCTGATTTAAATGAATAACCGTCTCGCATTAAACAAGATCCAGATATAATGTTCATGCTCAACGCTGGCACCAAATAACAATTGTTTAGGTCTAATACTAATCCCGAAGGTAGATGTAGAGGTAGCGTGCCGACCGCGATCACATCAACTTTGGAACCGTTTCCCACGCGCATCGTCACCTCGTCCTTAGCCAATCTTCTCTTAATCCGTAGTCCCTGTTTCGAGTTGCAAATATTAGCAACAGAACCAGTATCAAATACCCAGGTGCTACTGCGAGCATTAGTAAGGTACACATCAATAACATGTATATCACATATACCTTTGTTCACCTTGCCATCCTTCTTATCCGCCAAATACTTGGGGCAGTTCCGCTTCTAGTGACCAGTCTGCTTGCAGTAGAAGCACTCAGTTTCAGGCTTAGGTCCAGACTTGGGTTTCTTCTCTTGAGCAGCAACTTGCTTGCCGTTCTTTTTGAAGTTCCCCTTCTTCTTCCCTTTGCCCTTTTTCTTGAAACTAGTGGTTTTGCTAACCATCAACACTTGATGCTCCTTTAATTTCTACCTCCGCAGCTTTCAGCATTGCGAAGAGCTCAGGAATAGTCTTGTTCATCCCTTGCATATTATAGTTCATCACGAAGCTCTTGTAGCTTGGTGGCAGTGATTGGAGAATTCTGTCAATGACGCAATCATCTGGAAGATTAACTCCCAATTGAATCAAGTGATTATTATACCCAGACATTTTGAGTATATGCTCACTGACAGAACTGTTCTCTTCCATCTTGCAGCTATAGAACTTATTGGAGACTTCATATCTCTCAACCCGGGCATTTGCTTGAAATATTAACTTCAACTCCTGAAACATCTCATATGCTCCATGACGTTCAAAATGTCGTTGAAGTCCCGATTCTAAGCCGTAAAGCATGGCACACTGAACTATCGAGTAGTCATCAGCTTTGCTCTGCCAGACGTTCATAACATCTGGTGTTGCTCCAGCAGCAGGCCTGGCACCCAGCGGTGCTTCTAGGACGTAATTCTTTTGTGCAGCAATGAGGATAATCCTCAAGTTACGGACCCAGTCCGTGTAATTGCTACCATCATCTTTCAACTTTGCTTTCTCAAGGAACGCATTAAAATTCAACGGAACAACAGCACGAGCCATCTATCTACAATCAACATAAACAAGCAAGATACTATCAGGTACTAAGTTCATGATAAATTTAAGTTCAATTAATCATACTACTTAAGAACTCCCACTTAGATAGACATCCCTCTAATCCTCTAAGTGATCACGTGATCCAAATCAACTAAACCATGTCCGATCATCACGTGAGATGGAGTAGTTTCATCGGTGAACATCATTATGTTGATCATATCTACTATATGATTCACGCTCGATCTTTCGGTCTCTATGTTCCGAGGCCATATCTGTATATGCTTGGCTCGTCAAGTATAACCTGAGTATTCCGCGTGTGCAACTGTTTTGCACCCGTTGTATTTAAACGTAGAGCCTATCACACCCGATCATCACGTGGTGTCTCAGCACGAAGAACTTTCGCAACGGTGCATACTCAGGGAGAACACTTCTTGATAATTTAGTGAGAGATCATCTTATAATGCTACCGTCAATCAAAGCAAGATAAGATGCATAAAAAGATAAACATCACATGCAATCAATATAAGTGATATGATATGGCCATCATCATCTTGTGCCTGTGATCTCCATCTCCGAAGCACCGTCATGATCACCATCGTTACCGGCGCGACACCTTGATCTCCATCGTAGCATCGTTGTCGTCTCGCCAATCTTATGCTTCCACGACTATCGCTACCATTTAGTGATAAAGTAAAGCATTACATCGCGATTGCATTGCATACAATAAAGCGACAACCATATGGCTCCTGCCAGTTGCCGATAACTCGGTTACAAAACATGATCATCTCATACAATAAAATTTAGCATCATGCCTTGACCATATCACATCACAACATGCCCTGCAAAACAAGTTAGACGTCCTCTACTTTGTTGTTGCAAGTTTTACGTGGCTGCTACGGGCTTTAAGCAAGAACCAATCTCACCTATGCATCAAAACCACAACGATAGTTTGTCAAATAGACTCCGTTTTAACCTACGCAAGGACCGGGCGTAGCCACACTCGGTTCAACTAAAGTTAGAGAGACAGTCGCCCGCAAGCCATCTATGTGCAAAGCACGTCGAGGGAACCGGTCTCGCATAAGCGTACGCGTAAGGTTGGTCCGGCTCGTCTCGTCCAACAATACCGCCGAACCAAAGTATGACATGCTGGTAGGCAGTATGACTTGTATCGTCCACAACTCACTTGTGTTCTACTCGTGCAAATAACATCAAACCATATAACCTAGGCTCGGATGCCACTGTTGGGGAATGTAGTAATTTCAAAAAATTTCCTACGCACACGAAAGATCATGGTGATGCATAGCAACGAGGGGAGAGTATGATCTACGTACCCTTGTAGATCGCAACGGAAGCGTTGTCACAACGTAGAGGAAGTAGTCGTACGTCTTCTTCCCGATCCGACCGATCCAAGCACCGTTACTCCGGCACCTCCGAGTTCTTAGCACACGTACAGCTCGATGACGATCCCCGGGCTCCGATCCAGCAAAGCGTCGGGGAAGAGTTCCGTCAGCACGACGGCGTGGTGACGATCTTGATGTTCTATCGACGCAGGGCTTCGCCTAAGCACTACAACGATATGATCGAGGTGGAATATGGTGGCAGGGGGCACCGCACACGGCTAAGGAACGATCTCAATGATCAACTTGTGTGTCTAGAGGTGCCCCTGCCTCTGTATATAAAGGAGCCAAGGGGGAGGGGTGCGGCCAGCCCTATGGAGGCGCAGGAGGAGTCCTACTCCTACCGGGAGTAGGACTCCCCCCCCAATCCTATTCCAAATAGGACTCCCAAGGGGGAAAGAGAGAGAGAGGTGGCCGGCCACCTCTCCTAGTCCTAATAGGACTAGGGGAGGGGGGGGAGGCGCGCAGCCCACTATGGGCAGCCCCTTTCACCTTTCCACTAAAGCCCAATAAGGCCCATATGACTCCCGGGGGGTTCCGGTAACCTCCCGGTAATCCGGTAAAATCCTGATTTCACCCGGAACACTTCCGATGTCCAAACATAGGCTTCCAATATATCAATCTTTATGTCTCAACCATTTCGAGACTCCTCGTCATGTCCGTGATCACATCCGGGACTCCGAACAACCTTCGGTACATCAAAATGCATAAACTCATAATAACTGTCATCGTAACGTTAAGCGTGCGGACCCTACGGTTCGAGAACAATGTAGACATGACTGAGACACATCTCTGGTGAATAACCAATAGCAGGACCTGGATGCCCATATTGGTTCCTACATATTCTACGAAGATCTTTTATCGGTCAGACCGCATAACAACATACGTTGTTCCCTTTGTCATCGGTATGTTACTTGCCCGAGATTCGATCGTTGGTATCCAATACCTAGTTCAATCTCGTTACCGGCAAGTCTCTTTACTCGTTCCGTAATACATCATCCCGCAACTAACTCATTAGTTGCAATGCTTGCAAGGCTTATGTGATGTGCATTACCGAGAGGGCCCAGAGATACCTCTCCGACAATCGGAGTGACAAATCCTAATCTTGAAATACGCCAACCCAACATCTACCTTTGGAGACACCTGTAGTACTCCTTTATTATCACCCAGTTACGTTGTGACGTTTTGTAGCACCCAAAGTGTTCCTCCGGCAAACGGGAGTTGCATAATCTCATAGTCATAGGAACATGTATAAGTCATGAAGAAAGCAAATAGCAACATACTAAACGATCGGGTGCTAAGCTAATGGAATGGGTCATGTCAATCAGATCATTCAACTAATGATGTGACCTCATTAATCAAATAACAACTCTTTTGTTTATGGTTAGGAAACATAACCATCTTTGATTAACGAGCTAGTCTAGTAGAGGCATACTAGTGACACTCTGTTTGTTTATGTATTCAGACATGTATTATGTTTCCGGTTAATACAATTCTAGCATGAATAATAAACATTTATCATGATATAAGGAAATAAATAATAACTTTATTATTGCCTCTAGGGCATATTTCCTTCACTGATGCCGCGGGTGAGGCCGCGGGCGAGGCCGCCGACGAGGGCGCGGGGAAGGCCACCGCGGGCGAGGCCGCCGGCGAGGGCGCGGGGGGCGCCGAGGAGGCCCGCGCTGATGGTGGCGCAGGGGGCGTCACAGGCGCCGGGAGGGGTGCAGCCCCGAAGGAGATCGGCCGGGGAGGAACTCGACCCGGGGCACGGGGGGCACCCTCAAAGCCAGGAGGCGGCCCGCGAGAAGCACCCGAGCGGAAGTCACCAGGAGCGGGCAAGGCCGCAACATCCGAAGGTACCTGCTGAAACGGAAAAACGATCTCATCAAAGTAAACGTGTCGGGAAGTGATGACCCGATGTGAGATAGGATCATAGCAGCGGTAGCCTTTGGTGTTGGGGGGATAGCCAAGAAAAATACAGGCCACGGACCATGGTGCGAGCTTATGAGAAGTAGTGGAAGCGATGCTAGGGTAGCACAAGCAACCGAAAATGCGAAGCTCGGTGTAGGAAGGTGGCGTGCCGAACAGAAGATGATGAGGAGCAAAATTCCCATGAGTGCGACAGGGATGGATGTTGAGGAGTAGTGATGCGGTGGCGAGCGCGTCAGGCTAGAAACGTGGTGGCACGTTGGCGTGAAAGAGGAGGGTGCGAACGCAATCATTAAGAGTGCGAAGCACGCGCTCAGCGCGGCCATTTTGTTGCGAAGTGTACGGGCATGTGAGACAAAAAATCGTGCCGTGTGTGGCGAGAAGGTTGCGGATTGCAAGATTATCGAACTCCTTCCCGTTGTCTGTTTGCAACGCATGAATGGGGCGACCAAACTGCGTGGAGACATAGGAGTAGATTGCGGTGAGAGTGGCAAGAGAATCCGACTTTCGCCGCAACGGGAAGGTCCACACATAGTGCGAAAAATCATCAAGGATAACAAGATAATAGAGATAGCCCGTGTTACTTGCAACAGGAGAGGTCCAAACATCACTATGAATTAACTCAAATGGGTATGAAGCAACATGCGAGGAAGTGCTAAAGGGTAAACGAGTATGTTTGCCGAGACGACAAGCATGACAAGTGTGATCGTCGATCTTATTACACGTGAATGAAAAACTGCGAAGAATATGACAAAGGGTGGCAGGGTTGGGATGACCGAGACGAGCATGCCAAAGGTCCACTCCAGCGGAAAGCGCCATGGGTGCAGCGACGGAGGATGTGGAGGAGTGGACCGGGTAGAGATCGTCGGGGCTGTCACATCGGTGGAGCACCATCCGGGTACGGGCATCCTTAACAGAAAAGCCAAACATGTCAAATTCAACGGTGACATGATTTTCACGTGTAAGAGAACGAACAGAAACAAGATTTTTAATGATGTCAGGTGAAACGAGTACGTTAAAAAGATGTAATGGAACGGAGTTAGAAGGAAAAGCAGCATGGCCGACATGAGTGATGGGCATGGAAGAACCGTCGCCCATGGTAATGCGAGCAGCAGTGTGAACAGGGTGAGCGGTAAGAAGGTTACCGGGGTTGGCGGCCATGTGAGCCGTGGCTCTGGTGTCCATGTACCAGTCGCCACCGCCGGTGTACTGGTGTGGCGTGGGGGCGGTGTGGAGGGCCGCTAGCAGTGCGGGGTCCCATGGTGCCGGCGGGAGGGCCGGGGCCGACGGTAGAGGCTGTGGCGGCGGCGCCACGAGCCCCCCGGCCGGAGGCAGCCCATAGGCCGCCGAGGGGCCGTAGAGCGGCGACGACGGATACGCCTGAGGGGCCGCGTACAGAGCCTGATGAGGGGACGGGCGGGCGCCAAAAACACCAGGGTCGGGGGCGCGCGGTATGGGCATGGAGTATGTGTGAACAACCCCCGTCCAGGGGTTCTGGCCGGCCTGCCAGGGCGCCGGCGGGAGCGGGTGCTGCGGCTGGCGCGGTGCCCCGCCATGGGCAGCTGGCGGCTGCTGCTGCTTGCGGCCACCTCGGCCGTGACGCCCGCCCCGGCGCTGCTGCTGCTCGGTGGGGGGGCGGCGGAGGGGCCTGCGGTGGCGCGGGATATGGGAACCCGGGCGGCGGCTGCACGTGGAGGGGCCCCTGGGCGGGCCGCGGCGGGGGAGCCGGAGCGGTGGACGGCGCACTGCCGCGGGTTCCGGCGATGAGAGCCGTATGGGTGGCCCGGGCGCGCGACATCCGCATCCTCTTCTCCTCCAGCTTCAGGTACGCGGCGATCTTGGGGAAGGTCGGGTTGGTGATGAGAGGGATGTTGGAGGCGGCCTTCCCGAAGTCTTCGTTCAGGCCGGCGATGAGAGTGCTGGGGAGGAGCTCATCGGAGACCTTCTCGCCGAGGTCACGGAGCTCATCAACAAGCTTCTTGAGGCGCATGCAATAATCGTCGACCGACGAGTCAAGCTGCTGGCACCCAAAAAACTCGCCGTGCAAGAAAACCTTGCGTTGGAGCGCGTTTTCGGTGAAGAGGCCATTGAGCTTAGTCCAAATGGCGTGAGCGTCATCATCGGCGGAGACCACCGTGTGGAAGAGGTCCTTCGAGATGGTGGTGTAGAACCAGCGGAACAGAGTGGCGTTGATGGACGTCCACTCCTCATCGTCCTCCATGAAGCGGGAGTCCATGGAGCCATCGATGTGATCCCGGAGATTGTACTCACAGAACACAAGGGAGAAGTACGTCTTCCAGGCATAGTAGGTGGAGGTGAGTTGATCGAGGATGACGGGAACCCGAGCGAGGATATTGAGATCACGGTAACGACGGGATCGGGGCCGTCGAAGGGGTTGGTGTGGCGGCTGCGGGTGGTATCGGTGGAACCGGGGGAGGCCATGGCCGAGAGTGGAGGGCGGCGGCGCGTGGTGAAGCGGCGCGGCGGGAGGGATGGCGGCACGGCGCGGGTGGCGGCGCTGCGGGTGCGGGCGGAAACGCGAGGCGGCAGCGGCACACAGGGGGGCGGCGGCGCGGCGGCGAGGAGACGCGGCGGCGGCGGCGGGTGGCGGCGGCGGCGATGGGATCGCGGCGGCGGCAGGAATTAGAGTTAGGATCATAGGTATGATACCATGTTGGAAATGAATATTTTGGCAATGCAACTCGATGTATTGATCGGTGCATAGCGCACATATATATGGAGTACAAGGTGGGCCACAACCTCAACATACAATGACTAGGAGGTGGGCCGGACTATACAATATACATGCACAAACCATATATTCAACACTATGCTACCGCGCTGTTGCTGGTTTCGCAGTCCGGGCGGGACCATCTTCGTCATCTCTGCCGCGGCGTCGTGCCATCTCTCCTGTAGCGCTCGGGGGCTTGACTTCGACCCGCCCCCGGAGCGGCCGTGCGGGACGGCGCGTCCTCGCCGTCGGCTTCGCCATATTCGCCTTCACCAACGCAGCGCCGGCCGTCTGTCCGTGCGCGCGCCACGCGCAATGCTTCGTTTCGGTCGGCCGCATCCATCCACACGTCGCTCGCGTCTGCTCCCCTTCGCGTTGTGCCTTGCTCCGGCTGAAGCACACTTTCGCTCCATATTTTGTTTATCTAAGCTAGCTAGATGCAAGTCAAACCACGGTCAAACCATTGACCATACACTACCCAGACAACCCCCATATATTAGTCGGATATAATGGCCAGAAGCTAGCTCCTCCACTACTCAGACAACATCGCCACCGAGTCTTCCCTGCCGCTGCGCTCCAAGTGCCATCTCGCCTTCCACTTCAGGCGTCCCGCGCGCCACCGCGCCGGCACCCGAGCCCCTCCTGGCTGCCTTGCCCGCTACCGGCGAGCACGCCTCCACCTCCACGCGCACCCGTGCAGGTCCATGCTGTAGCAGTTGCGCGTGGGTGCCCCGGCTCCTCCACGCCTGCCCGCTGCTCCAGCTGCGCAGCTTCTGTTTGCCCCTCTCCGCCTCCGCGCCTCCCCTCTGCGGCCGCCTTGGCCTCCGCCCATGGCCGGGCCGCCTGCGCCGTGGCCCTCCCACGCGCTGCTCCGCCCCGTGGGCCTTGCGACGCCTCCTCGTCTGCCCGTGGCCGCCTCCCGCCTCGCAGCCGGCTCCGCCTGTCCCGCGCCGCCTCGCAGCGTCTGCGTCGTCCCGGCCCACGGCTGCACGCTCCGGCCGCCCTTCCGCCAGCGCAGTCGGCTCCGCGCCCGCGGCGCCTCGCGCCGCAACCCCGCCATCGCCCCGCGCCGCGGCGGCTGCCGCCCCGGCCGCCTGGTCCGCCCGCCGCGCGCGCCGATTGCCGCCTGCTCGGCCCTCCTCTCGCGCCGGCTTCCACGCCCGGCTGCGTCGAGCGCGGCATCCGCCTGCTCCAGTCGGCGTCCGCCTCCGCCAGTCGGCCCCGTATCAGCCCGGCCTCCCCCTCGCCATGCTCCAAGCGTGCTGGCTCGCGGACTGCCCCTGCCATCGGTTCGCAGCCGCTGCAGGCCTCCGCACGCCCGCGCCGGTTCGCTGCGGTAGCCGGCCCCGTGCGTCTGCGCCGGCTTCGTCCCGCGGCTAGCTCCGCGCCCGCCGGCTGTCTCGCAGCAGCCGGCTACGCCTCGGCCGCCTCACTGCTGACTTTTTGGGCGAGGACAAAAAAAAGGAAAGAAGGGTTCGGCTCCCCATGTAAGGTCGGACAGAAAGAGAAGAGAAGAAAAGGCCGACTGCTCGCTAGTCAGCTGAAGAAAAGTCTTCGAGCCGGCTGAGAATAAAAGAGAGAAAAGAAGTCAGCTCGGACAAAGAGAAAGCAAAAAAAAGTGACCGGGTGAGAGGGTCGGCTGTCCGAGAGGCCGGCTGGGACACAAAAATGTGTGTGTGCATCCGGCTGCCCAGATCCGGCTGAAGAAAATGCCGGATGCCCACGGCCGACTGGCAAGAAAAAAAGTGTGTGTGCCTCCGACCGCTGGCTTCCTGTCCGGCTGCAAAGAGCCCGACTGCTGTGTCGGGGTCCGCCCATCCGGCCGGCTGAAGAAGAAGATGAAGCAGTTGTCGGAAGATCCGGCCCGACTGCTCAGTAGTCGACCCGAATCTCGGGGGCTACACCCAGCGGGTGTGCTGATGCGCCCCCGCGAAGAAGAAGACGAAGTAGTCGCCGGGAGATCCGGCCCGACTGCTCAGCAGTCGGCCCGAATCTCGTGGGCTACACCCAGTGGGTGCGCTGGCGCGCCCCCACGGAAGATTGCAAACAAAAAAAGAGTTTTGTCCGGTTGCCAGCAGCCGGCAGAAGAGAAAAAGAAGAAAAAGGGCGCTGCAAGATGCCTCGCCGCCTGGCCGGTCGAGCCTGACCGGCCGGGACCCCCCTTCGAGCACTCGGAGGCTCGAGGGCTACACCCAGCGGGTACGCCGGCACGCTCCGCGAGCGCCGAGCCGTGCCGGCTGTCTTCGACAACGACCGCGACAACACGAAAATCAATGTGAGCTCCTCACCCGCATATTTTTTGCACAACGCAAGCACGGATAACCCCGAGTAAAGCTCGGGGGCTGTCTCCACGTTTTATTACAGTAGCATCACTGTTTACCCCGGCGCCAGCCAGAGTTGGCCCAGGGGCTGGCCGCTTGGCCTGAGACGTTAGATCCCGTAGACGGCTTAGTACCGTGCACGGTACCAAAGGCCCACTCTTAGTCACAGACCGCAGAGCGGCTGTCCGACTAGCAAGAGTGAACGCTGGAGGCCACCCACGCGAAAAACGTTCGGGAAGGAAAACGGTTCGGGCGACCCGGTCGTTTCCTTTACATGTACCTGCTCGGTCAAATCTGCTCCCAGACTCTGAGTACTGTACACTCCACTTCACGGCCCACTCTCAGCCACAGACCACAGAGCGGCTGTCCGGCGAGCGAGAGCACAAGCCAAAAAACGGAGGGAACATGAAAAAGGTTGAAGGGGGCTCGGACGAAACCGAGTCGGCACCCTCCGCATAAAACTTGCAATGCTAAAGGCAAACATTTGATATATCTGCGTGGACTAACTTTGTCTTTTTCATGATCATTTCCATGAACACTCGCCAAAAAACCTCTGCCCAACTTTGCCAAGTTGCCCGGAGGCTTGGGGGCTACTGACGGAGTAATTGACCACGGGTACCCTGAAGACGACAAGACAATATTTCAAGACATCGGGGCTAGCAAAACCCCTCAGTCCGACTGCCCGGCTGCTCCTGCCGGCTCCCCAGCCGGCTGCCGACTACGCTAAATAGTCGGCTGCCGACTGCGCCAACCAGCCGGCTGCCGACTGCAGCTCGACCCGACACCGACAAGACCCCGACGAGACGGCCATACCGCGGACAAGACAACCATACCATGATGCCATCATGTACAGTGTCACTTGTCCCCCGACACTATTTATGAAATGACCCAGGGGACAAGCTTGACATGCACCGTGCCTTACCCATGCCCACTACCAAGCTTACATCCTAAGCTACCCTCTCCTATATAAAGGAGAAGACATACATAGGCGCTCACACATATACATGCCCATGGACACACCCCTCACGCATGCATACATGTTCACTCACGGTGGAGCACTCTCATGCCCACTTGCTAGCTAGCTCATACACACATGAGACATATACAAGTTAGATGCCCATGGCACTAACCTCGGATACAGCTCTAGGAGCACTTTGTACTGCCCGATGTACACCCCAGATATATACTCGGACATGCAGGAGTAGGGGTATTATCTCTCCGGAGAGCCCTGAACCTGGGTAAACTAGCGCGTGCTACTCACAAACCCGCTCCCGGTCCTATCAGCAGCAGTCTTACCCTCACACTAAGCCCTTGTGGCATCTGTCGACTCGCAAGCCCCCCGTGAGAATACCACGACAATGGTCATGACAGTGAACATTGTATGCGCTATGGAACATGTCTACTATGCTCATGCTACAAGACACATGCGTAGTGCATAGTCTATGTTACCCTGAATAATCTTGGTTGTAAATATTTACTCTAATGATAAAGTCATGTTTTGGCTTAGTAGAGCTAAGTTACTTAATATGTTTTCTTAATACCACCTAGCCAACCCAAGTTTGAGGTTTGTCTCCGTAGTAGTATCTCGTATTTAGGTGGACAAAAATCCCTTTGTGACAAAAAAAATCTCAAATAGACTTTTGAAGCTATCCATTGAGATCGACCGCAAAAAATCTACTCCCCACCCTACCTTTTTTAGCAACCAATATTGCTAGATTTCTCCTGCCATATTATGGTGTGGCCCTTTAGGCACAGGCTCCGATTGACTCCTATTTTCTTTTCTTTATCTCACCAAATTTTTTTCACTCACTCTATTACTCTCCCTTGCAAATATAGAAAAAATGTCAGACCTAAAAACATCTAATGTGCAAAGTCTCCTCCTATAGCTAGTTGTAGGTTCTAGATCATATGCTTAAAGATTTCTTGAAAATCATCCAACACATCATTTGTGCTAGGACACCATGTGCTTATGACCCAAGACTAGATAGCTCAAGGTTAATGCGTTCAACACACGTTTGTGCATTGATGAGCATCCATCCATGTATCGTGTGCTAAGGAGCTAACGATGACGGTGGTTTTTGCTCTGATGTGCTTTAGCAACGACCATAGAAAGTTAGTCTAGGAACCCCTCTGGTGCCCTATTCACCAGTCTTTTGGACTCATCATTCTTCATGCAAATGGCTTATACAATAGCCCATAACCAATATTGTGTTTAATGTATTTTTTGTTCTGTAATTCATGTAATCAATTCATATGTTCAAAAATGTCTATGATGCATATTTCATAGAACACTTCTCTATGTAAACAAGTCCTGAAAGAATTTACTTCATGTTGGGCACACAAAAACTACTTCATGATATTGTAACTTCATAATGTCACCACATTATGTATATATGAAGGAAATATGCCCTAGAGGCAATAATAAAGTTGTTATTTATATTACCTTATATCATGATAAATGTTTATTATTCATGCTAGAATTGTATTAACCGGAAACTTGATGCATGTGTGGATACATAGACAAAACACAATGTCCCTAGTAAGCCTCAACTAGACTAGCACGTTAATCAAAGATGGTTAAGTTCCGCAGCCATAGACATGTGTTGTCATTTGATAAACGGGATCACATCATTAGGAGAATGATGTGATGGACAAGACTCATCCGTTAGCTTAGCATAATGATCGTTAAGTTTTATTGCTATTGCTTTCTTCATGACATATACATATTCCTTTGAGACTATAGAGGATTCGACACCGGACGCATGCTATTAGCTTCCGCAACGCATCGCTTCGCTGGTGAATATTTTGGCCGGTTCATTTCTTTTGCATGTGGCTATGCCCTGGTCACCGAAGGAATGAGTCATTTACTATTGAGACTTCTATATAACACACAAGCAGTCGAGAAGCACAGACGCTTCGTATCGATTCGTATTACCATCACCTCTCCACCATATTTTTAACTAATCCTCCTATCTTAATCGACATCTAACACGACTGTTTGTATATGCAGATCCCTTCGAGCTCCGGTGCACACAACCTCATCCACCAAAGATAGAGTTTGATGTCGTCCACCACAATACACATGGATGGCGCCCCTGCCCGCCTGCTACGCATCGGCGGCACCCACAACGCCTCCCGGGTCCCCGGCATCGGCTTCGCCTAACCACGGAGAAGCGCCTGGACAGCGCCAGTGCTCCTCGGTGCCACGCATCGGTTTCTTCCGGACATCCACTTCCAACGGCCAGCATCGGCTTTGGCCGGCAGCGGATGCCTTCCACACCCACCCCGCGCCCGTCACATCTCCTCCTAGGATCTTGCTGCTACTCCTCGTCTAGCCCCTCCTTCCTTTGCTTCGGCATGGAGCCTGACGAGCCGTTCAGCATGTCTTGAAGTGGTAGAGTAAGAATAGGTGTTCTTTATTCTGTGGCTCTGCTTGACTCACAAAGTACTTGAATTAGTTTCACCCACATAGGTAACTTGACCTTGCATATATACTGTAGGTACAAAATCCGCCTGAATGATTCACAGCTGGTCTAACTGCTCCCCATGGCAAGAGATTAAGTCCTAGAACTAAGGTGAGGTTATTCTGTTAAAAGTAAATAAAATGGTATACCTGACTTCCTGCCCACATTTTACAAGTAAGGAACCGTTGATTTGGGATCCATCTCGATGGCCCATAAGATAAATCATCTCACCCTACCATGATTAAGTACCGCGTGCATTTGTAGTTTTATCTGTTCCACGCTTAACATGGCCATTATTAGACTCTATTCCGAGAAGGTTTGTAGTTTCTAGACCTATTTTTTATTCCGCAAATCATTTTTTATCAATGTTTCTAGAGTAGGAACATGCCTTTTCAACCGATTAATTTGGTATCTCTAAACCTTTAGTACCAATCCTGCTTACTCAATGGCTTCAAATCCAAACAAGCTTTGAGGCCCTTGATCCAAACCAGCCATACAATTTGTCGTTTCTGTATTAAGCATTTGAAAGTTCAGGTGGTCCTATCTTCTATTTTTAATTACTGATGTGTTCTGAACATATTTTGGAATAACCAAAATATATTGATGTTGCAGGTTACTTTTGTCTAGATTATGGGGTAAAAAAGCTTTTGTATGGATTAGTTCTCTTCCAATGATTCTCATGTTTAATGTTGTGAGTTACTTCCACATATGTGCACACCCGAGAGTGTTGACAAGTATAGGTCTGAACAATTAAAGGAAGATGATACAACAATAGTTGAAGGAAGGTCAACCTATTTTTCCATCCAATTCTCGTTAGTCTTCCATGGACCTAAAAATATTACTATGAAACAAGATACATATTGTTTAGAAGTTGCCAAAATTCCAGTGGATAAACATTAGGGCTCGTCACTCCTTATGTTTACTAACCTCTATCTTAAATCTGCTTCCTTGTGAGTTTTATTTTTGATCTACGATGAACTTTGGTGGTTGTACTCTCGACTGCGAATTTCCCTATCTATATAAGTAAGAACATAGCCTCTAATTATCCTTACAGATTGTTATTCTTTGATTCCTATGGATTGCTTCCATTTTACACCTTTAATCTAATTAATTATGTTCAGCTTTGCGGAATCAGTAAGATTTACTTCACCATTCTCTCTTCATTGTTACATTTGTTCGGTTTACGTACATGCCATTGTTTTGTAACACGTTATCCTGACTTCTCAAACCATGACTATTAAACAATTGCAATATTAACTAGAGTAGAATATTGAATGAATATAATATGCTTATGGACTGCCATGTTCAACTATTGACCAGAAGTTCATCATTGTGGTAAGTTTAAAAGCTTTCTCCCTTGACTGGTCTTGCCTTATTAAGTCAAAATTGGTTCGCCTTTTTATTTCATCATGAAACTTATTTTTATGCGAATTGCTATACAAACATTGCCTTAACTAACTATATCATGCTTTGGTTTTTATATGCAAAAATTATGGTACAAACTGAATTGGCATGTTCTGTTCTCACTCTCATCAACTCTTGCACACTATTTTCTTTCACTTTTCAAGTGCCAGTGCTTTGTTTCTATTAATGGAGGTGATTGTTTGTTGTCTTCGCGCGATGAAGATAAACAGTGAGCTACGAGCCTACGATGTGGGCAACTAAGAATCGCTACCACCTATGAAACAAATCTCCAATGCCTATTTGATTTGCGGTATATTTATTTGTTCTTGGTGGGTGATATGTTTTTGATGCATAAATGGTTGGCAGGGCCATGATATTTTGTCAGTGGGAACTGAAACCACTAATGTTAATATTTTTTTGAAAGGAAACGTTATGTATTTTTGTAGCCAGTAGTGCATTGTTTAATCTCATGAAAAGGTTTTATTTTAGCCAAGAAAAGGTATGGTTGACAAGTATATCCAAATTATTTATATTTCATTTCTCTAACATATCAGATTCTTCTTGCTACACTTCCCGCAACAACGTGTGGGGTATCATCTAGTTAAAATTAATGATTGACGGTCGTGGCAGTGAACATTGTGTGTGCTATGGAACATGTCTACTATGCTCATGCTACAAGACACATGCGTAGTGCATAGTCTATGTTACCCTGAATAATCTTGGTTGTAAATATTTACTCTAACGATAAAGTCCTGTTGTGACTTAGTAGAGCTAAGTTACTTAATCTGTTTTCTTAATAGCACCTAGCCAACCCAAGTTTGAGGTTTGTCTCTGTAGTAATATCTCGTATTTAGGTGGACAAAAATCCCTTTGTGACAAAAAATCTCAAATAGACTTTTGAAGCTATCCATTGAGATCGACCGCAAAAAATCAACTCCCTACCCTACCTTTTTTAGCAACCAATATTGCTAAATTTCTCCTGCCATATTATGGTGTGGCCCTTTAGGCACTGGCTCCGATTGACTCCTATTTTCTTTTCTTTATCTCACCAAATTTTTTTCACTCACTCTATTACTCTCCCTTGCAAATATAGAAAAAATGTCAGACCTAAAAACATCTAATGTGCAAAGTCTCCTCCTATAGCTAGTTGTAGGTTCTAGATCATATGCTTAAAGATTTCTTGAAAATCATCCAACACATCATTTGTGCTAGGACACCATGTGCTTATGACCAAAGACTAGATAGCTCAAGGTTAATGCGTTCAACACACATTTGTGCATTGATGAGCATCCATCCATGTATCGTGTGCTAAGGAGCTAACGATGACAGTGGTTTTTGCTCTGATGTGCTTTAGCAACGACCATAGAAAGTTAGTCTAGGAACCCCTCTGGTGCCCTATTCACCAGTCTTTTGGACTCATCATTCTTCATGCAAATGGCTTATACAAATAGCCCATAACCAATATTGTGTTTAATGTATTTTTTGTTCTGTAATTCATGTAATCAATTCATATGTTCAAAAATGTCTATGATGCATATTTCATAGAACACTTCTCTATGTAAACAAGTCCTGAAAGAATTTACTTCATGTTGGGCACACAAAAACTACTTCATGATATTGTAACTTCATAATGTCACCACATCATGTATATATGAAGGAAATATGCCCTAGAGGCAATAATAAAGTTGTTGTTTATATTACCTTATATCATGATAAATGTTTATTATTCATGCTAGGATTGTATTAACCGGAAACTTGATGCATGTGTGGATACATAGACAAAACACAATGTCCCTAGTAAGCCTCAACTAGACTAGCTCGTTAATCAAAGATGGTTAAGTTATGTAGCCATAGACATGTGTTGTCATTTGATAAACGGGATCACATCATTAGGAGAATGATGTGATGGACAAGACCCATCCGTTAGCTTATCATAATGATCGTTAAGTTTTATTGCTATTGCTTTCTTCATGACATATACATATTCCTTTGACTATGAGATTATGCAGCTCCTGGATACTAGAGGAATACCTTGTGTGCTATCAAACATCACAACGTAACTGGGTGATTATAAAGATGCTCTAGAGGTATCTCCGAAGGTATTTGTTGGGTTAGCATAGATCAAGATTAGGATTTGTCACTCCGAGTATCGGAGAGGTATCTCTGGGCCCTCTCGGTAATGCACATCATTATAAGCCTTGCAAGCAATGTGACTAATGAGTTAGTTGCAGTATGATGCATTACGGAACGAGTAAAGAGACTTGCCGGTAACGAGATTGAACTAGGTATGATGATACCGATGATCTAATCTCGGGCAAGTAACATACCGATGACAAAGGAAATAACGTATGTTGTCATTACGGTACGATCGATAAATATCTTCATAGAATATTGAGAAACCACAAGTATTGGGGATCGCAACAGTTTTCGAGGGTAGAGTATTCAACCCAAATTTATTGACTCAACACAAGGGGAGCTAAAGAATATTCTCAAGTATTAACAGTTGAGTTGTCAATTCAAACGCACCTGAAAGACTTAATATCTGCAGCAAAGTATTTAGTAGCAAAGTAATATGGAAGTAACAGTAACTGTGGCAAAAGTAACAGTATTGGTTTTGTAGTGATTGTAACAGTGGCAACGGAAAAGTAAATAAGCAAAGATTAATATGTGAAAAGCTTGTAGGCATTGGATCAGTGACGGATAATTATGTCAGATGCGATTCCTCATGCAACAGTTATAACATAGGGTGACACAGAACTAGCTCCAGTTCATCAATGTAATGTAGGCATGTATTCCGAATATAGTCATACGTCCTTATGGAAAAGAACTTGCATGACATCTTTTGTCCTACCCTCCCGTGGCAGCGGGGTCCTATTGGAAACTAAGGGATATTAAGGCCTCCTTTTAATAGAGTACC
>NC_053025.1:110362176-110422430 GCF_003073215.2 Triticum urartu
TCTCGCTGCCACGTGGCCCGCGGGAGGGCCCGTGGTCAGCACGCGGGTCAACCACTTTCCCGCCTGCAAGACGCAGGGCTCCCCGAAATCGGCATACACCAGCAAAGCCGGCTCTTCAGGGTAGGAAGCTGACCAAGCTTCTCGTCCCTTTGTCCGCCTTGAAGCTCGATCAGCTTCGGGGACTACTGTCGGAGTAAATAGCCATGGGTAGCCTAGCCGGCTTCCCCTGGCCCTTCTGAAAAAATTACGATCCCGTGCGGCTCTCAAGAATCCAAGACATGGGGCCGCCTTCCCCTTGCTGGCTGTCACCCAGGTCGGCTTTCGGAAGGCGGCCCGACTTTAGCCCTCATGAAGAAAGTCATGGGAGGGCCGACTTCGAGAAGCCGGCCGCGAGAAGGCCGACTCCAAGAAGCCGGCTCCCATAAAGCGGTCGAGACCGTACCCTCAAAGTTTGCATCCACCTAGCGGCGATGTGACGGGGCATGGCTACAGTGAAGCCTGCCACCCCCGAATCCCGGAGCACGCCTGGCACGGTGTGCCGTACGGAGTGGGCATGACCCGTTCGGCGCGGCACTGTTGCCATGTTGACCTTGATGTCACCCACGACGGGCCGCCAGCGCGGCCCACGGGCGGTGGGCCCCTTCGGGCAGAGAGACGCCCGAAGGCGGCCAGGCCTCCCCCAGTCGGCCCGAGACGGGGCCGGCTCCCCGCAGCCGGCTCGCTTCCCCCCTCGAAGGAGACGCCCCATTAAGGAGACAAGACGCGGTGAGGCTACAGTAATCGCCCGCCGGACGGCGGCACTGTAGCCACGCTTACCTCGACGAAGCCCTCGTCATTAGGTTGAGGCAACAGTAACCAGCCACCGACAAGACCCTTGGCAGTGGGGCCTGCCTGTTGTCAAGGAGTTGGCAGCCGGCGGGACCCACCAGCCGGCGGGCCCCAACATTCGGCGCAGAAGCCGGCGAGCGCAGTCACAGACGGCTGGGCCCCGCGCCCAGTCGGATTACCATTGTACCCCCGGGGGGTAGGCCTATATAACCCCCCCGGGGCGCCCATGCAAAGGGTTGGACCCCCAGCTAGTTTTAGACACCACATAAGGAGAAGAAGCAAGCTAGCCGTGCCCTTCTTCCTCCTCCCACCGAACAACTCAAGGAGCATTGTGTAGCTACTTGTCCATCTAGTGATCATGCGGAGACCCCGCAGAGCAGCAGTAGGGGTGTTATCTCCACGGAGAGCCCCGAAGCTGGGTAAGATTCGCCGGCGTGCATGTCTTCGCCTCATCCCGTTGCCAGGCATCGGCGACGTCTTACTGGCTCCCACAATGGTAAGCGACCCGTTGGCATATGTCGCAGCTACCACCCGACAAGTCTCTTTACTCGTTCTGTAATACATCATCTTGCAACTAACTTATTAGTTGCATTGCTTGCAAGGCTTAAGTGATGTGCATTACCGAGAGGGCCCAGAGATACCTCTCCGACAATTAATCGGAGTGACAAATCCTATTCTCGAAATATGCCAACCCAACATGTACCTTTGGAGACACCTGTAGAGCACCTTTATAATCACCCAGTTATGTTGTGACGTTTGGTAACACACAAAGTGTTCCTCCGGTAAATGGGAGCTGCATAATCTCATAGTCATAGGAACATGTATAAGTCATGAAGAAAACAATAGCAACATACTAAACGATCGGGTGCTAAGCTAATGGAATGGGTCATGTCAATCACATCATTCTCCTAATGATGTGATCCTGTTAATCAAATGACAACTCATGTCTATGGTTAGGAAACATAACCATCTTCGATTAACGAGCTAGTCAAGTAGAGGCATACTAGTGACACTCTGTTTGTCCATGTATTCACACATGTATTATGTTTCCGGTTAATACAATTCTAGCATGAATAATAAACATTTATCATGATATAAGGAAATAAATAATAACTTTATTATTGCCTCTAGGGCATATTTCCTTCAGGAGGGCCTCTACATCAACTCCATGGCCCCTCCGTGTAACACCCACGATGCAGCTATATCTCCCACGTGTCGGAGCATGACTTAGAGGCATAGCCGCATAGTAGGCATGTCGCAAGAGGGGTAATCTTTACACATCCCATGTACTGAAAAAGAAAGGGATAAAGAGTTGGCTTACAATTGCCACTTCACACAATACATAAATATAGCATTACATCACCCAGAATACAATCAAGGTCCGACTACGGAACCAAAATAAAGACAACCCCAAATGCATAGATCCCCGATCGCCCCGACTGGGCTCCACTACTGATCAACTGGAAACGAAACAACACAACGAACATGATCTTCATCGAGCTCCTCCTTGAGCTCACCTGCGTCATCTGCACTTTATCATCGGCACCTGCAACTTTTTGGAAGTATCTGTGAGTCACGGGGACTCAGCAACCTCACACCCTCGCGATCAAGGCTATTTTGCTTATGGGGTAGGAAAGGGTAGTGAGGTGGAGCTGCAGCAAGCACTAGCATATATGGTGGCTAACTTATGCAAATGAGAGCGAGAAGAGAAGCAAAGCACGGTCGTGAACTAGAAGTGATCAAGAAGTGATCCTGAAACTACTTATGTTCAAGCATAACACAAGAACCGTGTTCACTTCCCAGACTCCGCCGAAAAGAGACCATCATGGCTACACACGCGGTTGATTCATTTTAATTAAGTTAAGTTTCAAGTTCTCTACAACCAGACATTAACAAATTCCCATCTGCCCATAACCGCGGGCATGGCTTTCGAAAGTTCAAACCCTGCAGGGGTGTCCCAACTTAGCCCATCACAAGCTCTCACGGTCAATGAAGGATATTCCTTCTCCCAGGAAGACCCGATCAGACTCGGAATCCCGGTTACAAGACATTTCGACAATGGTAAAACAAGACCAGCAAAGTCGCCCGGATGTGCCGACAAATCCCGATAGGAGCTGCACATATCTTGTTCTCAGGGCACACCGGATGAACACTATGTACAACTAAAACCAACCCTCAAGTTTCCCCGAGGTGGCGCTGCCAGTGGCTCTGTTTTGGACCAACACTCAGAGGAGCACTAGCCCAGGGGGGTTAAAATAAAGATGACCCTTGAGTCTGCAGAACCCAAAGGAAAAAGGCTTAGGTGGCAAATGGTAAAACCAAGGGTGGGCCTTGCTGGAGGAGTTTTATTCAATGCGAACTTTCAAGGGGTTCCCATTATAACCCAACCGTGTAAGGAACGTAAAATCAAGGAACATAACATCGGTATGATGGAAACTAGGGTGGCAAGAGTGGAATAAAACACCAGGCATAAGGCCGAGCCTTCCACCCTTTACCAAGTATATAGATGCATTAAAGTAAACAAGATATAATAACGATATCCCAACAAAACATCCAAGTTCCAACAAGGAACAAACTTCATCTCCACCTGCAACTAGCAACGCTATAAGAGGGGCTGAGCAAAGCGGTAACATAGCCAAACAACGGTTTGCTAGGAAAGGTGGGTTAGAGGCTTGACATGGCAATATGGGAGGCATGATATAGCAAGTGGTAGGTATCGCAACGTAGCAATAGAGCGAACAACTAGTAAGCAAAGATAGAAGTGATTTCGAGGGTATGGTCATCTTGCCTGAGATCCCGCAAGGAAGAAGAACGGGTCCATGAAGAAGACAAACGGACGAAGTCGAACGAATCCTCACAAACGCGACGTTATCAGAACCAACCCAAAGAAGCAACACCGGAAAGAAGCAAACAATCATGGTAAACAACCATCACATAAACATGGCATCATGCACAACCAAGTATGATGCATGTCTGGTTTAATGAGGCATGGCATGGAAAAGTGCAACAATCAATACTACAAATATGCAACGAGTTGCATATTGACGAAACACCACATGACTTATTTAGTTCTCTCTCGTTTATGTACCCAGCAAGATTAAATGTTATTAAACATGGCAAGAGGTGAAGCATATGAAAACTACCTATCTAGGCAAGTTTAAATGAGGCCGGAAACAACAAACAACAATTCTGGAAAACATCATGTGCATATGTTAGAGTTGGTACTGTTCTGCCCTAAACCATATTTTAAATGTGTCCAACATGCAAGAAGAGTTGCACCATGTTAAACTAGGCATTTTTCTACCCCATTTACATATAAAGTTTATTAGATTTGGAGCTACAGTTAATTAGTTATGAATGAAAGCATTTTAGCATGGCATTAGGTAAATTATAAGCAAACATCATTTTAAACATTTTAAACATAGATGAAAATAGCATATTATGAAACTAGATGCAAATCTAAGCATTTTACATATATAAGTTATTTACATATGATTCACGGTTGTGGAGTTATTACATGCATGAAACATGAGGGTTTTTCTGTAAAACTAGAGTCTCCAGATAATTACTAAAATTGCTGGACATGAAAAAAACAAGAATGGGCCGAATCCGGCTAGCCCAACAGTGCACAAGGGGCTCGGGTGTTGGATCACCAAGGGCTAAGGCCCAGGTCGATGGCGAGAGAGGCGGTAGGGTGCGCGCTGGGCCGGCCTGCTTGTGGCTCACGTGTGCAGGAGACAGGCGTCTGGAGATGGGCTTCACGCGGTCGACGCTGGAGGTCAAAGCGCGCAGGACGAGCGGATGAGGTAGAGGTTTGCGGGCGCGCTCCTCTGCTCTAGAAGAAGCAAAGTAGAGCAGCGGCGTCAGGGATCTCCGGCACGGCGGCGAAGGACAGAGGGCATGGAACCGGGCGCGCTGCGGATCTAGGTCGTGGGATGGCCGGTCCTCGTCGGATCCATGGACGGATGCGGGCGACTGCTTCTCGTAGATGGACTTGGCGCGGGCGAGCAGGAATTTGGAGCTTGGTTCCCATGGCGGTGGCTGTGGAACGATTGACAGAAGATTAGAGAAAAGAGAGAGCCACGGGGAGGAGGAAGAAGAGATGGGTGGTGCGGGGCTGGCTTGGTTCCCTGCTGCTGGTCGGCGTGACAAGGGATGGCGCGGAAGCGGCTCGGGGCGGCGTCGCGGCTGGCCTGTTGCTCACCGGAGCTCTCCGGCAGTTTGCGTGCTCGGGGACGGGAGGACACAGGAGGCGGGGAAGCTGCGGGCGAGGAGCTCGAGGAAGCATCCATGGCGTGCTTCTGCTCATCGCCGGCAGGGATGGCTGGCTCCATGGAAGTGCTTGAGAAGAAGCAGAGGAGGCCGTGGACTCTGGCTGCTGGTCGAGATCGAGTTTGCTCGATTTGGAAGCCAGCTGGGACGAGTGCTGCTTGGGGAAGGAGGAGCTCGGGCAGTGGTTGGTTGTGGTTTGGATCTAGGAAGATTGGGCGAGGGGATTTGGCCACGTGGGATCTGGATCGCTCCCGAGGAAGGAGAAGACTTGTTCGAGCGCTTCGGTTGGGCTGGTGGGGAGACCGAGGGGAAGGTGGAGGCTCTGGTTGGTTCGCTAGTGATCCCGAGGGGAACCAGAGAGAGTGGCGGCGGAGGGATTCAGAGGATGGGACAGGATAGGCTAGGGTTTGATCTGATATTTATATCAGATGAGTTTAGGTTAGGGGCTAACTCGTCCCTCCGATCGAAATCGGGTGGTCGAGAAAAATAGGCTAGGGAGTCCAAATAAGAAAACGGTGATATTTTAGGGATGTTTGGGGATGATCCGGACCCCACAGTGTCGACTGTCCGGGTCGGGTCCGGGACAGCTTTCGGACGCGCACGCGCGGAGGGCCGCGGGCTGACGAGAGAGGTTAGGTTGGGCCTGGCGGTTGGTAGTGGACTGTGTAGACGGACTAGGGAGGAAAGAGGGGGAAAGCCCGGCAACAGTTTTCAGAGACCGAAAACGTCCGACGTTTGACCGACTATATTGCCGCTATAATTATCCGTTGGGGCATCAAACAGACTCCAAATGCGATGAAATTTAGCAGGCGACCTACTAACGACAAAAAAACATCGCACGCCAACTTTCATCCCATTCCGAGAACATTTTTCGGCCACTTATAAAATACTATTTCGGACGTGCCGCGGGCGCGTGCAAGTGTGTCTGGGCTTAGAACGGACAACAGAGAGAACTGGACAGATGCAAGATTTGAAAACATGATGATGTAGTGCACATGATGACATGACAAGATGCACACGCAAGCGAATGACATGGCAACGATGGAGAATAACTGGGAGACACCTCGCGCATCGGTCTCGGGGCATCACAACACTCCACCACTACAAGAGGATCTCGTCCTAAGATCTAGGATGTCACCGGAGGGAAACCGGAAGAGGTAGAGAAAAGGTAAAACTAAGTTGCTTCTTTGACAAACGAGTGAAACCACGAACCTTGAGAGTTTGAACAAATGAAAGAAAGAAAGCAACGAAGATGAACAAAGTTGAAAACACTCCGTAGAAAAGAGGAACAAGGAACATTACTAGAACCTTGTAGGTAGAAAGACACAAGGAAAGGGTTGCAATGGACAAGAAGTACATGCAAGCACTGCGGTTAAAACGAGATGTACAAGGAACGATAAAGATCAATTACGACAACACTCTGGAAAGAAATGGAAGGCAATAATAAGAACTTGGCAAAATGAAAGCACTAGGATGAGAGTCCGGTTAGAGGAGGAATGATAAACACAACAGTCTGTTTAAAACAAGATAGAGAAGGAATAAGAATGATATAATTTGGACAACACTCCGACTAAATGGAAAGAATTCAACATGAAGTTGAAAAGATGAGAGGATACTTGATGAGATCAACAACACACTACCTCCGGAACTATTGAAAGAATGGCACAAGGGGTAAGAAATTTTTTAGACAGCACTCCGGTTGAGAAGGGAGGCAAAACTTGATAAGATGGAAGGACTTGAATGAAGGACATGACACTCCGGTTGAATGGATAAGAAAAATTAAAGAACATGATCTTTGACAAAAATGGGATGATGGGTGAAGAGAGCGACATCACAATGCCTGTGGAACGAAAGAATAGAAGTTGAATCATTGGCAAGGAAATAATTGAGAAGAAAAATGACAACTTCTGCCACAAATGAGCTTGGAGAACACCCTTCCAAGAAAATTATAACGGAGTTGTTGGAAAACCAACAACAAAACGAATAAGCTTGTAGTGGGCTGATGGAAAACATCTCAAAACCGAGGTGAAATTCTACCACCGAAAACAAAGATTGGATTGATATGAACAAGGATACGAGAAACTTAATTCACTGGGAGGGTAACTGAAGAACTTGGGTCATTTATAAGCACCATAAATAGCAACAATCCTTAGGGAAAGCTTTAGGTGAAATATAATACAAGATAACTCCAAGGAAGAAAATGATGGGTTTAAAAATCTCATTCTTGACAACATGTGAATCATGAAACACAAGCTCAAATTGTCAAGAATGATGTAACACTAGCTCAAAAGATAAGAAAGAAAGAATTGCACTTCGGAATGCAAGATGAAGAATGCTTGAACTCCTCTAAAAAGAATCTCAATGAACACTTCGAGAAGGGATTAAGTCCTTGATGAACCAACATATACAGCCTCCATGAAGAACTACGGTAATAAAAGAATGATCAAACAGAAGGGACAGTTATAAAGAACTCCAGGAGAAACCTTGCAGTGGTTAGATGAAGCTTCACGATGATAAAACCGAGAAAACTTTGAATTCCGGAAAGAAAGATGAACAAATGAAATCAAGAATTTTGATGAACCTCTGGAATAAGGAATTGAATTTACTCGATGAAAAAAGAATAAGAATTACATTATGCATATCCTTCACAAATTTAAATTGATGACAAGCAACGGATTTGGCATACTACTTATTCTCGTAGAAAGGATTAAGATAGATATAGCGCAAACTTGAGAAGGTCTTCAACGAACCACCGTTAGGATTGAAACAACGAATAAATCGATATGATACCAAGAGAAAAGGAATCTTGAATGAAACACCGTAAGAATTGAAAATGAACGTAACAAAGGCACAATTCACCGGGAAGAATTGGAAAAACGAATGAAGATACTTGATGGAATTTAGATACAAGAGAACAAAGATATCATGAACTGATTAGAGAACACTTGAATGATGCACCGGTAAGATTTGGAGAATGAGAGTTGAAAGCTGAGAATGAATAAACCCGCAATGATGGACTTCGGAGAATCGAACTAAAAAGACTCTTGAATTGCTCCGGATGGGTGGAAGAATTCTCACAATCGAAAACAATTATGACAGGATGGCATAAGGCTAGAACTATGCATCTTCAAGAGAACGAAGCAAGATTTAAGAGAAAATCTTCTTCGGTCTTCAAATGTTGAGAATGATGACGAGAACCACCACTAAGAATTGTTTAGACACTCTGGGAGAATCAAAAGCGAAGAGGTTGGGCCAACGATGAAAGAATTTGAAAGATCTTGGAGGAAGACATATGACTGATACGTCTCCAACGTATCTATAATTTTTGATTGTTCCATGCTATTATATTATCAACCTTGGATGTTTTATATGCCTTTATATGCTATTTTATATGATTTTTGGGACTAACCTATTAACCCAGAGCCCTGTGCCAGTTTCTGTTTTTTTGCCTATTTTAGGGTTTCGAAGAAAAGGAAAATCAAACGGAGTCCAATTGACCTGAAACTTCACGGAACTCATTTTTGGAAGGAAAGCAACCCGGGAGACTTGGAGTCTACGTCAAGGAAGCTTCGAGGAGGCCACGAGGTAGGGGACGCGCCCACCCCCCTAGGGCGCGCCCTCCACCCTCGTGGGCCCCTCGTGGCCCCCCTGACGCACTTCTTCCGCCTATATATATCTCCATATACCCTAAAAACATCGGAGAGCACAATAGATCGGGAGTTCCGCCGCCAGAAGCCTCCGTAGACACCGAATGCCAATCTAGACCTGTTCCGGCACCCTGCCGGAGGGGGAATCCCTCTCCGATGGCCATCTTCATCATCCCGACGCTCTCCATGACGAGGAGGGAGTAGTTCTCCCTCAGGGCTGAGGGTATGTACCAGTAGCTATGTGTTTGATCTCTCTCTGTCTCTCTCGTGTTCTTGATTTGGCACGATCTTGATGTATCGCGAGATTTGCTATTATAGTTGGATCTTATGTTTCTCCTCCCCCTCTACTCTGTTGTAATGGATTGAGTTTCCCCTTTGAAGTTATCTTATCGGATTGAGTCTTTAAAGATTTGAGAACACTTGATGTATGTCTTGCCGTGCGTATCTGTGGTGATGATGGGATATCGCGTGATTCACGTAGGTTTTGGTGATCAACTTGCGGGTTCCGCCCATGAACCTATGCATAGGGGTTGGCACATGTTTTCATCGTGATTCTCCGGTAGAAACTTTGGGGCACTCTTTGAGGTTCTATATGTTGGTTGAATAGATGAATCTGAGATTGTGTGACGCATATCGTATAATCATACCCACGGATACTTTAGGTGACATTGGAGTATCTAGGTGACATTAGGGTTTTGGTTGATTTGTGTCTTAAGGTGTTATTCTAGTACGAACCCTAGGGCTGTTTGTGACACTTATATGAATAGCCCAATGGATTGATTGGAAAGAATAACTTTGAGGTGGTTTCGTACCCTACCATAATCTCTTCGTTTGTTCTCCGCTATTAGTGACTTTGGAGTGACTCTTTGTTGCAAGTTGAGGGATAGCTATGTGACCCAATTATGCTATTATTGTTGAGGGAACTTGCACTAGCAAAAGTATGAACCCTAGGCCTTGTTTTAACGCATTACAATACCGTTTACACTCACTTTTATCATTAGTTACCTTGCTGTTTTTATAATTTCAGATTACAAATACCTTTATCTACTATCCATATACCACTTGTACCACCATCTCTTCGCCGAACTAGTGCACCTATACAATTTACCATTGGATTGGGTGTGTTGGGGACACAAGAGACTCTTTGTTATTTGGTTGCAGGGTTGCTTGAGAGAGACCATCTTCATCCTACGCCTCCTACGGATTGATAAACCTTAGGCCATCCACTTGAGGGAAATTTGCTACTGTCCTACAAACCTCTGCACTTGGAGGCCCAACAACGTCTACAAGAAGAAGGTTGTGTAGTAGACATCCATGACTGATGACAAATCATTCTTATGTCAAACTTCGAAAAGAATTTTAGAATACCTCCGGAAAACTAAAAGAGTCAGGTAAGATCCTGGGAAAAGACCTGTGGGTTTGGGCACACTCAAAAGATACACCATTGAACAATTTAAAAGAGAGATTTGCGCCGGTTGAATTAAATGGCTTGAATGATAACAACCTCGAAATAGGTTGAACAGATATTGAATGAAAAGATGACCCTTCTGAGATATCTTCAGCACTCCCGAACAAATGAACAGCGAGAGGTGAAAGATTAAGAGGTGCACCGGCATGAGAAAACATTTGAAACAAGGAAAATATATGATTGGCAAAGCTTGAACTGAATTCACCGGAGAAAAAGGAGAACGAATAATGATGAACTTTAGGCTCCGTTAGTATCTTCCTAAGAATCACCGGATACGAACATTGACGAAAAGAACGGAGAGGCTTCACATGAATAAGATGGATACTTGATTAAGAGATCTAAGTCCTTGAAGAGAAAGGGTGGGAGGGTGGGAAAACAAAGACAACTTGGAACGGGTGAAGCAAACACCATTGAGAAAAACTTATAATTGATCTCGCAAATGTTGAAATGATCGGATCCACTTGACGAGAAGCGCGCTTATTGAAAAGGATTGAGATGACAAACTCGATTATCATGAAGGATTAGTATTCACATAGAAATATGAGAACACCAATTAGGAAGAAGCATGGAATCAACATTTGACTTTGAAGCAACTCGAATACCACAACTCAAAACAAAACAAAGGGTTGGCTTGCAGAATAAGACAGAAATACACATATGATAGATCCCATTCGTATCATGTGTCTGTTGGGAAGAATTCCTACGAGCTACTTGAATTCCCACTTATAAACTCCCGAAACTTTCTGGTTATGCAATCAGGTGTTGGGGATACACGGGAAGCATAATATCTCACCCAAAACTAGCAAATCCTACATCCAGCTGTATCCATCCTTCAACACATAACCAAGAAACCTTCGGAAATCATTTACCTCAACCTTTGTAAAGCATCCATTATACGAGTTATGGCAATACTCCCGAACTCCCGCCCCAGTACTGGGTGGCGTCGAGGTTATCTCACCAACAACTGCATAAAAGAGATTTTCGATGTCGGTGAAACTCAGGCATTCCAGAACTGCAACGATAAAATTGTGACGACAACACCTCGGAGCTCAACTCCCCAGGACACTGACACAACCCCTAAATGTCAGGAGGCACCAAGAACAATGTTCTCGTCACAAAACCATTGAAACAATTCCAATATACCCGCGTGATCCTAATTTTTTTCGTGAAATTTGAGAAGAGAAGAGTCAAAACTCTACGTCAGGAGGCCTCACCAGAGCGTCGAAGGGACTGAGGAGTAAAAAGAATCCTACTCTCCGATATATATAATCCTATAAGACTCAAAACATTTTTTCTAGACTCAACAACGCCAGCGATTCGATCAAGCAGGGGGCTCCTAAGTCGGGGAAGGCTCTGATTACCAACTTGGAACACCCACGATGCGGCTATATCTCCCACGTGTCGGAGCACGACTTAGAGGCATAGCCGCATAGTAGGCATGTCGCAAGAGGGGTAATCTTTACACATCCCATGTACTGAAAAAGAAAGGGATAAAGAGTTGGCTTACAATTGCCACTTCACACAATACATAAATATAGCATTACATCACCCAGAATACAATCAAGGTCCGACTACGGAACCAAAATAAAGACAACCCCAAATGCATAGATCCCCGATCGCCCCGACTGGGCTCCACTACTGATCAACTGGAAACGAAACAACACAACGAACATGATCTTCATCGAGCTCCTCCTTGAGCTCACCTGCGTCATCTGCACTTTATCATCGGCACCTGCAACTGTTTGGAAGTATCTGTGAGTCACGGGGACTCAGCAACCTCACACCCTCGCGATCAAGGCTATTTTGCTTATGGGGTAGGAAAGGGTAGTGAGGTGGAGCTGCAGCAAGCACTAGCATATATGGTGGCTAACTTACGCAAATGAGAGCGAGAATAGAGTAGTCAATATGCATAGTCGTGCACCTCTGATCAGAAGATAGAGTTCCTCAAGAATGCGTTGTTATGTATTTTTTTTTTTTATTTTGCGTTTTGCGCGTTTAAAGGCATATATAGATCAGAACCGTTTGTCACTTCTCAGACTCACCTAAGAGGGCGACCTTCTAACGGCACTTTATCGATTTGGTGATTATTTATCACCGCGTTGCACATCATTTCATCTAAGTAGAGTGATACTAAGTATCCTCATATAACAGCTTATACAATTACACATCTGCATAACGTGGTGCAGGTTCGAAAGTTCCGGAATCCATGATAGAGCGGGGTTTGCTGTCTTCCCCGAAGAACTTTTAGCAGTCGACATCCAACGCTCTCTCTCTCCGGTCATCCACGATAGGCAATCACCTATGCCCAAGAAGCATCACGATCAAACGCTTCGAAGATCCCAGATTACAAGACCAAATTTCTCGTCGACTGAGCTAGAGCACTTACGCGCGCACAAAGCCCCCAGATGTGCCGACGTCTGATCCCAGAACCGCGACCGACTAGAGCTGCACAGTATTTCAGTCTCGACGCAGCACTCGCTGTCGATTACAGCTTACGTTACAGACCATCACCAACCCAAAGTATTCCTGAGTCTAGGCTTCTGCAATTGCTTCCTGTCGTGTGACAAGACTTAGCAATTTTAGTTTCGCTCTCGGACCGCGTGGTTGGTTTTCAAATAAAGATGATCTTGGAGCTGCGAACCCAAGGCAAGGGTTATCGTGCAAATGGTTAAACAAGGTTGGCCTTGTGAGGTTTTTTCAGCGAAGTCGGGGCTTGCCCAGTTGTTAGCCTCACTAACCTAACTCATACTTGCGTATGCAGAAACGCTAAATAAGACTAACAACATACACCCCCCCCTCCCGTGTTCTAGTACCATCCTCTAGTAGAGATGCGGCTAGCAGCACGTACTCTGCTTATCCACAGCGACCCATCACTGAGCATAACGGCCGAGCCTTACACTTTAACCAAGTCCACTCAAGCATGGATGTAAACTACCAACTCATATAATCTATGACCCGCACCCCATATCCCAACAAAAAGACTCAATTTTCCACAAGACAACTTCATCTCACCTGAACTGCATTCGCTCTTAAAGAGCCATCTCATAGCAACAAGCGGTGTAGATATCGCAAAACAAACGCTTTGCTAGGACAAGGCTGAGTCTTCGTCTAGAGGCTTGGAATGCGCCATATGAGCAGCCATGACTATCTACATACTGTACTCGACGGCTCGCATCGCATCAGCATAGACCCCGAACTAGCAAGCAAAGCTCCGACGTTTCTCGAGCGAGTAAAATCGGCATGCTTGCTGACATCTCGCAGCGAAAGGGCCACGACCGGTCCGCTCAGATTAACAAATACGGCGAGCACGAATGAATCTCCTCCGAACGCGACGTCTATCGACACCACCGAGAAGCAGACTACGGGCGAGCTATGAGCAATCTTCGATAGAACCGCAGACATCAGAATGGCATTGCACAAGACCCGACAGATGCCGATCGTGCGGCTGAGCATCAGCATGAAGTGCAAACACGTCCAATGTACAACATTATAGTAGCTCATTTGCAGATGAGTTGCATATTGACAACACCATACCTTCATTAGTTTTCTCGCGTGATTGGTACCCACGCGCGATTCTCGACATTGTTAAACTGGAATAGTGAAGCATAGGACAACTACCTATCTAGCAAGTATGAGCCATAGGCGCGGACAGACAACCACCATCAATCAGCAAACATTACTCCTGTGCTAGTTTTGGTTCGTGTGTTCCGCCTAATCTCACTTATTTAATGTTGAAACATCGCTAAGAAGTTCCATGTTAACTACGCCGCATTTATGCAATACACCCTAGCAGCGGCGCCCACTCACAGTACAAGACTTTGAATAGTTGGAGTCAGGTAGGAATCATAGCTTACTGAATTAGCCTTGTTAGCACTGCGCCTTAGAATTAACAAGAGTGTAACAATTTTTAACTTTAAACTAGATGGAAGGATATTTGACCTAGAATTGCCATCACGTGACTTGACAATAATATAACTGTATTCTACTCATCTCGATTCACGTTGTGGAGGATTATTAACTGCATGAAAGATGAGGGCTCTTTCCTGTAAGACTTGGTCTCCAGATACATCTGATACTCCTTCATCGTTGGCGCCGCGGCGAAAAGCAAGAAATGGGCTCAATCCGGCGTATGCCGAGCAGTGCAAAGGGCTGCTCGAGTGCTTTTGTATCACCAGGGTCTGAAGTTCCCTGGCCTACTGGATGGCGAGGAGGCGCAGGGTGCCGCTGGGCTTACCGCCTGCTTCGTGGCCACGCGCGGAGCAAGCGTTGCTGATGGTTCCAGCGTGCTGACGTGGAGTCGGTCAATCGCGACAGGACGAGCGGATGATGCAATAGGTTTCGGGCGCCTCTCTGCTTGGGAGAGCAAAAGTAGGACAGCGCTGTCAGGATCTCGGGCGCGGGCACAAATGAGAGAGGGCGTGAATGGGCGCGCTGGCTGGACAGTGTCTGGGTTATGGCGGTCTCGCCAGATCTGCCGGATATCGTGGGGACTGTTCTCTAGAGGACTTGTGTGGCAGAGAACTGGAGCCTGGTTCCGTGCGAGGTGGCTGTGGAACGATACAGAAGATTAGAGAAAAAAGAGTCAGGGAGAGGAGAGATGGGTGTGTTGCGGGCTGCTGTTCCTGCTGTTGGTCGCGACGGAGTGCGCGAAGGGCGGCCTAGCGGTCGTCGTTGGCGTCCTCTGTTGCGGAACAAGCCCGAATCATCTTTTTTCTACCTGAGCTGGATAGTACGGACCTGTTTTCCATGTTTGCATACACTCAGTTCTCTTCTTTCCCCACCCCCTCGTATTGGTTGTTAAACGAATTCAATGGCTCCTCGGGGAGGTTACTTGCTTCACTTTGTGTGAGTGCTTGGTCATCTATTGACTCGAGACTGTTTGTTATGGTATGATTTATTGTTATGTCCATCCATCACCCTGAGATATGTGAACATTTTAGGTTGGTATTAACCTGTTGGGTCGAGCCCCGCCGTGGTGCGAAGCTTTCTTATTCTCTGTTGCGCAGTAGAAAAGAGCGTCGTTCTCTGCGAAGAAGTCGCTATCCTTGAAGTTATAAACCCTCATTCTAGCCATCTCCGCCCCTTTATTGATCGCATAAAATTTTCAGTGCCGGAGTTGTTGCGAGGAACGTCAGTTATATGCCCTCTACTAATACCAGTCTAGCCTAAAACTATGGGCATCGTTCGGTACCTATGCTGTGATGTACTCGATTCGTTTCCCCTATATTACTGTGGTTCTCTCCTTTGGTTCAATACCCAATTCTCCTCTTCGTGTGGATCTTTCGATTAACTTTCTTTTCGGGTGTTTCGTATCCGAGAATTGGTTGATCAGTAATAAAAAAAATAGAACTATTTGAATTTCTCAATCTTGAATGTATAATTAGTATATCTTGCAGTCTCTTCATTAACGATGTATGCTACTAATATCTATTCTATAGCAATGGGGAACTGCTAACTTATGAGAATAAGTTTGTCATCCCTTCAGCAACCACTTGCAAGAGTAGATCTGATAGAGATAATAAGATAAATATTTTTGGTATTTTTATGATATATATTGAAAGTAAAGATTGCAAATAGATTGGAAACTTATATGATGGAGAATAGACCCGGGGGCCATAGGTTTCACTAGTGCTTCTCTCAAGATAGCATAAGTATTACGGTGGGTGAACAAATTACTGTCGAGCAATTGATAGAAAAATATTTATGAGAATATCTAGGCATGATCATGTATATAGGCATCACGTCCGCGACAAGTAGACCGAGACTCTTGTCAACATAGTCCAGGTCATGCTCTTCCGCCGGATCCTCCCGTGTCAACAACGGGATTTTAACTTATGGGAGTTCGACCCGGCCCGGCACCAGACTCTAAGCGAGCTCTTCGACACGACGCACAAGGACGTCTGGAGGGTGCTGTTCAAGGGCGCCGAGGTCCCTCCTTCTCTTACCGAGGACCGCGGGCTAAGCGCGAAGCGCCTAGCGCATTCGGTGAGTTCTATACATCCGGTAGGATATTTATTTCCCCTAGCTTAACCATGTGCGGGGTCTGAGCTCCATGCCTTTGACAGGACGTGGAGACGTCGGGGCAGATTAACTGTCCGGCCCTCTGCCGAGAAGCAAGAAAGGCCAACCGAAAGAGTTCCGCCAGGTGTATCGGACTCATGTCCGATAACTCCGCGACGACACTCCTCCGAAGACGAGGAGGAAGATGAAGATTCTCCCCCCGTCGGGGGAGACAAGAAAAGGAAGGCCGCCCCAACTGGGGCCGAAGGGTCCAAGAAGGGAAGGACTCTCCTTCCGACTACTCACCGCCGCCGAGGCGAAGACGAGTGGCTGCTCAGGGCCAAGCCCCTGGCGAAGTCGTAAGTATTCGGATACGAGTAACTCATAGCATACCTTTGTCGCACTGCTTCTCCTAACGCCGAATTATGATTATGCAGACCCCACGAGCCCGTATCGACGTATCTCGTCGGACGGCTCCCTGGGCTCGTCGGATATGGATAGCGATCCACTTCCGACCGCCACCTCCCCTTGCCCTACGGACAATGCCGAGGTATTGTCTCAAGAGGCACCGGGTCGAGGGGAGACAGTCCGGAGGCGCCTCAAGGCGACCTTCGGACTCCTGGGAGCAGAGGGAGCAAGGCTCCCGAGGGCTCCGAGTTCGGCCCTCAGCCGAACACCGCGAACCTCCAGTGGTTCTGGACTCGGGCAGGCGGCCTCCTTCCAAAAGGGGCAAGACGCCTGTGCCGGTGACCTCTGTCCATCCAGAGGCACCGGACAACTGCTGGGAGCGCTTCGCGGCGCTTCCATCGACGAAGAGCACCACACTATTATGAGTGCGGTGATCAAGAAGGTTCAGTCCGCCAAGAGCGGACTGACTGAAGCCTGTGCCAGCCTTCTAACAGGCTTTGAGGTAAGTATTTAAAATAGGAAAATATTACCGCATAGACAGTAGCCCCTGATGCTCTGTTTGGTGTTCACAAAGAAAAGCCGAATAGAGGATCAAATAATATCTGCAGGAGTCTAATATAAGTATGTCTATATGCGTATGCAGGCTTCGCTGCTGACCTCTGCCGCACTGACTGCGGAGGTCGCCGCACTGAAGCAGACTCGAGCCGAGAAAGAGCTCGGCCTTGCCAAGAGGCAGCTCGAGGAGAACAAAGGTAAGTAATGCCTTGTCTATATATATAAATGTGTTGCAAATGACAGGATCATCATGATATGTGCCAGGGGCCACGACCGAAGTGGCGACCCTGAAGCAAGCGTGTCCGAGGCCGAAAACAAAGCGGCCACAGGAGCGCACTGAGCGGGAAAAGCAAGAGGCACGGGTGGGCGAGGTGCAGCAAGAGCTCCAAGCTCTCGTGACGAAGCACGAGGCGTTTGGAGCTTGACTCGAAGACGCGAGAGTCTGAGCTTGCCGCGGCCCTTGAGAGCGCAAAGAATGCCAAGGCTGAAGCCCAAAAGGCCCTCCAGGATTGAGGTGATGAGGAAGATAGCGGCGAGGTAAGGCATTCAATATGCAAAGCAAGCATGTGAAAGTAAATTACTTGTTACTTACCTGAGTCCGGAGCTCTCCAGGAGCATTCGCAGATTTGCCCCGCAGCGTGTCGGATGCCGCAAATATTACTAGGCCGAGGAGGGAAGCTCGACGGAGAAGTTGTTCTGGTCTCAGTATACTGGGACCGAACACCCGATGCCTATGAGCGACCAGCTGAAGCAACTGGTCGAGCTGCACAAGGCGGCCGAACAGGCCATGAAGGGCTTTATAGTCCGGATGTGGCCTGGCGACGCCCTTCCCAACAGCTACTTTGGCCTGGTGAGGCGGCTTGTGGATGCCTGCCCATGGCTGGAAGTCATCAAGCGGTCCGTCTTGCATCGAAGGTGCCGCTGCTTTCGGCCCGTAGAAGGTGCACTGGGCCAAGATGGACGCCTGAAGCTGTGAAGGAGGGGGGCCCGCCGAGGGCAAGGAGCATCGCACCCCGAGATGCTATTATGAGGGTGTCCTGAAGGTGCCCGTCTTGTAGCGGACGAGTTTGAAGATATAATATTTGAGTGAATTCGCTCGTAATCCTGTATATGAAAACTTGTTCATATGCGCTATGCAACGCTTGTTTGAATTTAAAATATTACCTTCTGTTGGCTGTTTATCAAATCTGAGAGATGGCTAGTCGTCGGCTTCTGCCCCCATGCCACGAGTGCTGGGGTGTTCGGGATAAACCTGAGCACTCTTGTTCCCATTTTGGGTCCTTCGAGGGAGGTGCTCAGCACAACGAACAAGGCAATCGGACTATAATGCGTTATCACTCTCACTTAGCCATAGAATTCTATAATTTTAAATTTTGGCGAAGCCCCTAGTATTCGGAAGGCCGAATTCGGGGCGCTATACACGCCTTAAGCCGGACAAAGCCGACTCCTCGCTCTAAGCGGCATAAGTCTTTAGGGACTCGAACCTCTCGAACAGCGACCAGTCTCTCGCCTTATCATGACAGTCAGTTTTAGCTTTCTCTACTGAGGTGCTTAGCCCAGCAGAACTGGGGCACAATCGCAGTAGTTCTCCCAGTGCTACCTTAGCCGATATAGCGGAACGTAAGGTACCAAAACATGGGAGCCGGGCAAACCCAACTATTGACCCAAGACATGATTGGACGATGCATATAATGCTATAAGTGGGTGCCTGTAATCAACTTCGCCTTTGTTAGCCAGTCCTGGTCAAAAAGCGAACTCTCAGAGATAACTTCGTAACAAAGTAGAGAAAGTATGTTCGGCCGGAAGATGCCTTACCTGTTCGGCGGTGCGGTTGCTACTCAGGCCCACGTCCTCGGTGATTTCCGGACACTCCGTCTGAGGTCCGAAGAATGACTTGTACATCTCCTCGTGCGCCAGGCCGAGAAAATTTTTAGTGGCACGCGGTCCCTTAGGATTGAACTCCCACAGGCGAAGAGGCCGGCGTTTGCAAGGCTAGACTTGACGAACCAGCATAACCTGTATCACCGCAACCAAACTGAAATCTCCATTGAAGAGATCTCGAATGCGGCCTTGCAGTATTGGCACGTCCTTGGCTGGCCCCCAGCTCAGACCTCTGCTGATCCATGACATCAGTTGTGGTGGGGGGCCCGAGCGGAAAACAGGGGGGGGGGGCGCCCACTTGGCACTTCTAGGAGCCGTGATGTAGAACCACTCCTGTTGCCACAATTCAGACACCTCTGGGATGGAACCTTTGGGCAACGGAGCTCCTGTCATCTTGCGTATTGAGGCACCTCCACACGCTGCATGCTCCCCCTCGACCAGCTTCGGCTTCACTTCAAAGTTCTTGAGCCATAGGCCAAAGTGAGGGGTAACCCGGAGGAAGGCCTCGCACATGATAATAAATGTCGTGATATGAAGAAAGGAGTCCGGAGCTAGATCATGAAAATCTAGCCCATAGTAAAACATCAAACCCCTGACGAAAGGATCCAGGGCAAGGCCTAGACCTCGGAGGAAGTGGGAAACGAACACGACGTTCTCGTTGGGTTTGGGGGTGGGGACGGCCTGCCCTGGAGGAGGCAGCCGATGCAAAATCTCAGCTGTCAGATATCTGGCCTCCCTCAACTTCTTGATGTCTTCTTCCGTGATGGAGGAGGGCATCCATCGGCCTTGAAGGCTAGATCCAGACATGACTGAAGGTTTGGGGCGCCTGACCTGAACTTCGGGCATTTGAGCTTGAGGTGGGGGAAGGATTCGATTGAGCACGGGAGAGAAAAATAAAAGCCTTGTCCCCTTTATAAAGAGGGTGAATATCAAGCGTCTCCGTGCCCGTTTGGACTTGCCTATAATCTAGGAGTCCTAGAAGCGGTTGGGTTACCCACGCCCGTATTGATGGGGAGAATGGAATTGTCTCCAAAATAGCTGGTCTACTCCACTATCCGTCTGACCCTAGAAGTACTTGGCCGCATCGGCAGCGCTCGCCGCCAAATCCATATACACATCCTCGAACTCCACAGCCGATCCAGAGGGGCATACCGTGGATCTCCGAACTTCCTCCGCAACATAAAGGATTTCCCAGCTACAATATCCCCGGCTTCCCACAGCTCCTCCTTCTTTGCCCTCATAGCATAGAGCGGAGATCCTTTTTCGTCGCAGCAGCCTTTTCAAGGTCCGATGCCTTCGCCTGGTTTTCTTTTCAAGAACCCGGCAACGGTCGGCGGCGGCTTTTAATTCTATAGCCATCTTGGCCATCTTGTCTCAGGTCTCGCCATGCGCGGCCTTCTCGGCTTGCAACTCTTCGGCCGCCTTCAAGGCAGCCGCATTACCCAACCTCGCTTGTTCCTTGGCTCGGGCAAGTTCTGCCCGCAAGGCTTCAACAGTGGCAGCTCCATCTGCAGTCACAACATATTAAAGATGACTGGCATCACTGCTGCTCTTCCTATTGTGGCGTTTACCAGATAATGACACTTACCCTGTGCCTCGTCAAGCCTTTTGTTAACAAGCTCGATGTCGGCGTCTGCCGCATCCAACTGCCATTCTAAATGGGCAAACTCGCTAGTCCGGCTAGCCACCGGAGCTTCCATCACCTGCACATAGAGGCAGTATGGTTATTACCTGGGAATATGATCCTCTGTTCGTCGTCGTTTCCGACGACAACCAGAGTCTCAGGGGCTACTATCTACACAGGGCACACCTAGCATGTGCAGGACTATCATACATTCTTTTACGTACCTCAAAGCCTGTCAGTAGACTCATAAAAGCTTCATGCAATCCGCTTTCGGCGGACGAGATTCTCTCCATCACCGTACTCATCAACACACGGTCTTCATCTGAGATGGCCGCTCGCCCCACCAACTCCCTCAGAACATCCGATCGCACACTAGACGGTGCCGGAATCTTTTGTCTGCTCTCTTCAGGAGCCGGACACTGGGAGTTTCGGGGGTAAATGGGATTATCTTCTGGCCTCACCGGACTCAGAGAGGCCCTCCGCGACGACACTTCAGGGTCGCCCGCTTCCGGAGCGGAGGAGTCCGGAGGAGGCGTTTCGCTCTCCATCATCTCTGGAAGAAGCTCCCCCGAAGACGAGCTCATTTGAGAGGGGCTAAGGCCCGAACTGCAAAAATATATGCGGTGGTTATCTTCTCAGAAGAAAAAGATGGCATATCTGTACTGTTAAAGTATTTCGGGTCACTTACGACTCGCGGGAGAATTGATCCCTCCGCGGACTTTGTGCGGCAACGGCCCCCCCAAGGTGGGACCCTCTGGGGGAGACTTCTTCTCCCGTTTGGAAGCTTCGGTTTCGAATCCCCGGGCGTAGTCCTTTTCCTCTTCTGGTTTCCTTCCTTCATGAAGACGCTCGCTCCCTCGGTTAGAGTGGGCAGCGTTGGGGGCCCGCGTCTGCCCGCATTATCCTCCACAGTATCTTCCTTCAAGGGCTCCGGGCAAGGTGCGGTCTGGAGCATCTTTTCCAATACCGGATTTTCCAAACCCTCAGGGAGGGGGGCCGAACACCGAATCAACTTCGCCTTTGTTAGCCAGTCCTGGTCAAAAAGCGAACTCTCAGAGATAACTTCGTAACAAAGTAGAGAAAGTATGTTCGGCCGGAAGATGCCTTACCTGTTCGGCGGTGCGGTTGCTACTCAGGCCCACGTCCTCGGTGATTTCCGGACACTCCGTCTGAGGTCCGAAGAATGACTTGTACATCTCCTCGTGCGCCAGGCCGAGAAAATTTTTAGTGGCACGCGGTCCCTTAGGATTGAACTCCCACAGGCGAAGAGGCCGGCGTTTGCAAGGCTAGACTTGACGAACCAGCATAACCTGTATCACCGCAACCAAACTGAAATCTCCATTGAAGAGATCGAATGCGGCCTTTGCAGTATAGGCACGTCCTTGGTGGCCCCCAGCTCAGACCTCTGCTGATCCATGACATCAGTTGTGGTGGGGGCCCGAGCGAAAAACAGGGGGGCGCCCACTTGGCACTTCTAGGAGCCGTGATGTAGAACCACTCCTGTTACCACAATCCAGACACCTCTGGGATGGAATCTTTGGGCCACGGAGCTCCCGTCATCTTGCGTATTGAGGCACCTCCACACGTTGCGTGCTCCCCCTCGACCAGCTTCGGCTTCACTTCAAAGGTCTTGAGCCATAGGCCAAAGTGAGGGGTAACCCGGAGGAAGGCCTCGCACACGATAATAAATGTCGTGATATGAAGAAAGGAGTCCGGAGCTAGATCATGAAATCTAGCCCAGTAAAACATCAAACCCCTGACGAAAGGATCCAGGGCAAGGCCTAGACCTCGGAGGAAGTGGGAAACGAACACGACGTTCTCGTTGGGTTCGGGGGTGGGGACGGCCTGCCCTCGGGGAGGCAGCCGATGCAAAATCTCGGCGGTCAGATATCTGGCCTCCCTCAACTTCTTGATGTCTTCTTCCGTGACGGAGGAAGGCATCCATCGGCCTTGAAGGCTAGATCCGGACATGACTGAAGGTTCGGGGCACCTGACCTGAACTTCGGGCGTTTGAGCTTGAGGTGGGGGAAGGATTCGATTGAGCACGGGAGGAAAAATAAAAGCCTTGTCCCCTTTATAAAGAGGGTGAATATCAAGCGTCCTCTCCGTGTCCCGTTTGGACTTGCCTATAATCTAGGAGTCCTAGAAGCGGTTGGGTTACCCACGCCCGTATTGATGAGAATCCCGGGATAAGGGGACACGATCTCTGCTTTAACAAGACGTGCCAAGGAAACCGCCTCGCATGACGCGCTGAGGTGGGATAATGAAACGACTCGGATAAAGGCTTGGCCGTGGTGTGACACGCTACGGAATACGTCAGCAGATTAGATTGTGTAAATATTATTCTCTCTATGGCAATATGTGGAAACTTATTTTGCAGAGCCGGACACTATCTTGTGTTCAAAATCTTCTATGAAGTACTTGGAGGAGGAACCCGCCTTGCAATGCCGAAGACAATCTGCGCGCCGGACTCGTCGTCATTGAAGCCTGGTTCAGGGGCTACTGAGGGAGTCCTGGATTAGGGGGTGTTCGGATAGCCGGAACTATACCTTCAGCCGGACTCCTGGACTATGAAGATACAAGATTGAAGACTTCGTCCCGTGTCCGGAAGGGACTTTCCTTGGCGTGGAAGGCAAGCTTGGCGATACGGATATGTTAGATCTCCTACCATTGTAACCGACTCTATGTAACCCTAACCCTCCGGTGTCTATATAAACCGGAGGGCTTTAGTCCGTAGGACAACATACACATCAACAATCATACCATAGGCTAGCTTCTAGGGTTTAGCCTCTCTCGATCTCGTGGTAGATCTACTCTTGTACTACCCATATCATCAATATTAATCAAGCAGGACGTAGGGTTTTACCTCCATCGAGAGGGCCCGAACCTGGGTAAAACTTCGTGTCCCTTGTTCCTGTTACCATCCGCTAGACGCACAGTTCGGGACCCCCTACCCGAGATCCGTTTTGCACCATGGGCATCTCCATAGCCCGTTGATACGCCTAGTTGATGTGAGACTATCTTCTCCTTTTTGTCTTCTCCACAACCACCATTCTATTCCACCTATAGTGCTATATCCATGGCTCACGCTCATGTATTGCGTGAAGATTGAAAAAGTTTTGAAAAAGTTAGAGTATGAAACAATTGCTTGTCTTGTCATCGGGATTGTGCATGATTTAAAAACTTTGTGTGGGGAAGATGGAGCATAGCCAGACTATATGATTTTGTAGGGATAACTTTCTTTAGCCATGTTATTTTGAGAAGACATAATTGCTTTGTTAGTATGCTTGAAGTATTATTATTTTCTATGTCAATATAAACTTTTGTCTTGAATCTTTCTAATCTGAATATTCATACCACAATTAAGAAGATTTGCATTGAAATTATGCCAAGTAGCACTCCGCATCAAAAATTCTCTTTTTATCATTTACCTACTCGAGGACGAGCAGGAATTAAGCTTGGGGATGCCTGATACGTCTCCAACGTATCTATAATTTTTGATTGCTCCATGCTATATTATCTACTGTTTTGGACTATATTGGGCTTTATTTTCCACTTTTATATTATTTTTGGGACTAACCTATTAACCGGAGGCCCAGCCCAGAATTGCTGTTTTTTGCCTATTTCAGTGTTTCGAAGAAACGGAATATCAAACGGAGTCCAAACGGAATAAAATCTTTCGGGAACGTGATTTTCTCACCGAACGTGATCCAGGAGACTTGGACCCTGCTCCAAGGAACAAAAGAGGCGGTCACGAGGGTGGGGGCGCGCCCCCTGCCTCGTGGGCCCCTCGTTGCTCCTCCGACGTACTTCTTCCTCCTATATATACACACGTACCCCCAAACGATCAGAACAGGAGCCAAAAACCTATTCCACCGCCGCAACTTTCTGTATCCACGAGATCCCATCTTGGGGCCTGTTCCGGAGCTCCGCCGAAGAGGGCCGTCATCACGGAGGGCTTCTACATCACCATAGCCTCTCCGATGAAGTGTGAGTAGTTTACCTCAGACCTTCGGGTCCATAGTTAGTAGCTAGATGGCTTCTTCTCTCTCTTTGATCTCAATACAAAGTTCTCCCCCTCTCTTGTGGAGTCTATTCGATGTAATCTTCTTTTGCGGTGTGTTTGTTGAGACCGATGAATTGTGGGTTTATGATCAAGTCTATCTATGAATAATATTTGAATCTTCTCTGAATTCTTTTATGTATGATTGGTTATCTTTGCAAGTCTCTTCGAATTATCCGTTTGGTTTGGCCAACTAGATTGGTAGTTCTTGCCATGGGAGAAGTGCTTAGCTTTGGGTTCGATCTTGCGGTGTCTTCCCAGTGACAGAAGGGGCAGCAAGGCACATATTGTATCGTTGCCATCGAGGATAACAAGATGGGGTTTATTTCATATTGCATGAATTTCTCTCTCTACATCATGTCATCTTGCTTAAGGCGTTACTCTGTTTTTAACTTAATACTCTAGATGCATGCTGGATAGCGGTCGATGAGTGGAGTAATAGTAGTAGATGCAGAATCGTTTCGATCTACTTGTCACGGACGTGATGCCTATATACATGATCATGCCTAGATATTCTCATAATTATGCATCAATTCTATCAATTGCTCAACAGTAATTTGTTCACCCACCGTAGAATACTTATGCTCTTGAGAGAGGCCACTAGTGAAACCTATGGCCCCCGGGTCTATTCTCATCATATCAATCTCCATCACTTTAATATTGATTTGCTATCTACTTTGCCTTTACTTTTTACCTTGCATCTTTATATCAAAAATACCAAAAATATTCTATCTATCAGATCTCACTCTCGTAAGTGACCGTGAAGGGCTTGACAACCCCTAATTGCGTTGGTTGCAAGTAGCTATCGCTTTGTGCAGGTACGAGGGACTTGAGCGTGGCCTCCTACTGGATTGATACCTTGGTTCTCAAAAACTGAGGGAAATACTTACGCTACTCTGCTGCATCATCCCTTCCTCTTCGGGGAAAACCAACGCAAGCTCAAGACAAACCAACGCAAGCTCAAGACGTAGCAGCCGCAGTGTCGAAAGTGTTCGGACTTCTCATGCCGTATTTGGGGTATGCTTAAGCCCCTAGCGTATTGGCCGTACCAGAGTGTACGGGTGCTAGATGTCCTGAATGAACACACACACACACACATATATATATATAAAGAAGAATAGAGAATGCGATAATAGACTAGTGCTATGCATTGTTTATTCAAAAAGGTGCGTTAAAGCAGAATGATACAAGTAGTGCGATAAGCAAAAAGTAGGACTCTTTGACATGTCCCCTCCAAGGGCATGCTGAGGAATAGTATTAAAGCAAGTATTTCACTCGTTATCATAATCCACCTGGGAGTCCTGTGGTGTGACGTAGCTTTCTGCCTCCTTGGTTGCTGCATCATATGTTCGGCAATCATGCTGCCAGACAGGGTTTCCAGAGATTAAAGTCCTGAAAGAGAAAAATAACAAAGCGGGAAGCCCCTAGTCCGGTTAAGCCGCGTCTTAGGGCGTGCCATAGTCGTGCCCCCTCCCCACCTGTGCCCATGGTATTTTTAATGCGTAATTCTGTACACGTGGCACGAATTTCGCCGTTTGGCTGAGACCAGGGTGGGGGCCGCATTACTATGCAAGCTCGGAACGTGCCAGGAGGTCCTGTTGCCGATTACTTCGGTCGTGCTTGAAGGTTTCCGGGTCCTTAATCGCCGAACTAGTGGATTGCCTTAAGAGGCTGCTTTGCGCTTCTGCTGCGAGGGCCGCAGTGTGCTCCTCCGTGCGGAGAGAGCGCTCTGTGTTTCCATTAACTGTGATGACCCCCAGAGGTCCTGGCATCTTGAGCTTGAGGTATGCATAATGTGGTACCGCATTGAATCTCGCAAATGAGGTTCGCTCGAGCAGTGCATGATAGCCACTGCGGAACGAGACTATATCGAAGATTAGCTCTTTGCTTCGGAAGTTATCCGGGGATCCGAAGACCACTTCCAGTGTGACCGAGCCTGTGCAATGGGCCTCTACACCTGGTATGACGCCTTTGAAGGTCGTTTTTGTGGGTTTGATCCTTGAGGGGTCTATACCCATTTTGCGCACTGTGTCCTGATAAAGCAGGTTCAGGCTGCTGCCGCCATCCATAAGGACTCGAGTGAGGTGAAATCCGTCAATGATTGGGTCTAGGACCAGTGCGGCGAATCCGCCATGACGGATACTAGTGGGGTGGTCCCTGCGATCGAAGGTGATCGGACAGGAGGACCATGGGTTGAACTTTGGGGCGACTGGCTCCAACGCATATACGTCCCTGAGCGCACGCTTCCGCTCCCTCTTGGGGATGTGGGTTGCGTATATCATGTTCACCGTCCGCACTTGTGGGGAACCTCTGCTGTCCTCCGGTGTTCGGCTGCCGGGGCTCCTCCTCGTCATCGCTATGTGACCCCTTATCTTTGTTTTTGGCATTTAACTTGCCGGCCTGCTTGAACACCCAACAATCCCTGTTGGTGTTGTTGGCTGGCTTGTCGGGGGTGCCGTGTATTTGACATGAGCGATCGAGTATACGGTCCAAACTGGACGGGCCCAGAGTGCTTCTTTTGAATGGCTTTTTCTGCTGACCGGGTTTAGAGCCTTTGAATCCGGCATTGGCTGCCGTATCCTCGGTATTGTCGCTGTTAATGCGGCGCTTATGTTTGTTGCGACATGACCTGCCGTTGCCGTCCATGGTGTCCGAAGTACCATGGTTCTTTGGTATGTTATTGCTGCGAGCCAACCAGCTGTCCTCTCCCGCACAAAAGCGGGTCATGAGTGTCGTGAGGGCTGCCATAGATTTCGGCTTTTCCTGGCCAAGGTGCCGGGCGAGCCATTCGTCGCGGATGTTGTGCTTAAAGGCTGCTAGGGCCTCTGCATTCGGACAGTCGACGATTTGATTTTTCTTTGTTAGGAACCGTGTCCAGAATTGCCTGGCCAATTCCTCTGGCTGCTGAATTATGTGGCTCAAGTCATCGGCATCTGGTGGTCATACATAAGTGCCCTGAAAGTTGTCGAGGAATGCGGCTTCCAGATCTTCCCAACAGCCAATGGATTCTGCTGGCAAGCTGTTGAGCCAGTGCTGAGCTGGTCCTTTGAGTTTGAGTGGGAGGTATTTGATGGCATGTAGGTCATCACCGCGGGTCATGTGGATGTGCAGGAGGAAATCCTCGATCCATACCACAGGATCTGTTGTGCCGTTGTATGATTCTATATTTACGGGTTTGAAACCCTCTGGGATTTGATGATCCATTACTTCGTCTATGAAGCATAAGGGGTGTGCGGCGCCTCTGTACTGGGCTATATCGCGACACAGCTCAAATGAGTCTTGCCCGCTGTGTTCAGCCCGGCCTGACTTACTTTTACTGTATCCGGCGTGATGATTATCGTCTCGCATAGTGGCGCGCCCTCGTGATCCATAGATCGATCTTGCATGTTTTGCTTTGTCCTCCAATACGTCTCGCAGGTCTGGCGTATTTCCCCATGCCTTTTTATTTGAAGGGCGTCGGGGTGCGGGCTGAGCTTTTGGCTAGAATGCCTCTCTATCATGGCCACGAGGTGGCCGATCAGCCGCGTCATACGCTGGAGATGTAGGTTTTGGTGCTTCCTCCTCCAGTCGGGGCAGCAACCTGCATTTTGGGTAACTCTTGGAGGGGCGTTCGAGTTTATATTCCTCGGCCGCTAGGACTTCAGTCCATCTGTCAGCTAGCAAATCTTGATCAGCTTGAAGCTGCTGCTGTCTTTTCTTAAGGCTATTTGCCGTGGCTATAAGCTGGCGCTATAAGCGCTCTTGTTCGACGGGATCCTCAGGTACGACGAATTCGTTGTCATCGAGGCTTTCCTTGTCTTCGGAGGGAGGCATGTAATTATCATCCTCTGCCTCTCCGTCTGCCGCTCTCTCGGGAGGGCTGGTTTCTCCATCCTCCTGCTCTAAATCTTGCTGGAGGGGATTGTTGTTGTCTTCGGCACTGTCCGGAGTGCTATTGTCTCCGGTGCCGGTATCACCGCTTTTGCCTTGGCGGGACTTAGAGCGGCGCCGCTGACGCCGGCGCTTGGGTTGCTTCTTGGAGGGGTCATCCTCCGCTGTCTCATCGCCATTGCCTTCTTTGGGTGTGTCCACCATGTATATTTCATATGATGAGGTGGCTGTCCAGTGCCCTGTGGGCAGTGGTTCCTCTTCGCCTCCCGCATCGTCGTCCATACCGTCGATGTCTTCGGAGTCGAAGTCGAGCATGTCGGTTAAGTCATCGACAGTGACTATTAAGTGGGTGGTTGGTGGGCGGCAAATTTCTTCATCATCCGCATCCCAATCTTGCCGAATATAGTTCGGCCAGGACTCTCCTGACAAGGAGAGAGACCTTAATGAGTTCAGTATGTCGCCGAAGGGCGAGTGCTGAAAAATATCCGTGGAGGTAAACTCCATGATTGGCGCCCAGTCGGATTCGATAGGCACGGGCGCAGGTGGTTCGGAGTCCATGGCCGGAGAAGGATCCGGCAGTTTGGCAACACGGCTCTCGTGAAGGGTAAGGTCAATGTTCGGCTCGATCGCCGCTGAGGGTATGGCTTCCATGGCGGGGTCTATCCACCCGTCCATGGATGGAACGATTGGCTCCGAATCGAGGGTCGGGGCAGTCGCCGGTGCGATCTCCTGAACACTGTCCGATGGTAGAGCTAAATCATGCTCATCGAGACCGTGTGGCACACCAGGCAGGGGCTCGAATCCGTCGAAGATCAAGTCTCCGCGGATATCGGCCGTGTAGTTTAAGATTCCAAACCTGATCTGATGACCAGGGGCGTAACTCTTGATCTGCTCCATATGGCCAAGCGAGTTGGCCCGCAGTGCGAAGCCGCCGAATACAAAGATCTGTCCGGGGAGAAAAGTCTCACCCTAGACTGCATCGCTATCGATGATTGAAGGAGCCATCAAGCCTAATGGCGACGACACAGAGGAACTCTCAATGAAAGCACCAATGTCGGTGTCAAAACTGGCGGATCTTGGGTAGGGGGTCCCGAACTATGCGTCTAAGGCGGATGGTAACAGGAGGTAGGGGACACGATGTTTTACCCAGGTTCGGGCCCTCTTGATGGAGGTAAAACCCTACGTCCTGCTTGATTAATCTTGATGATATGAGTAGTACAAGAGTTGATCTACCACGAGATCGGAGAGGCTAAACCCTAGAAGCTAGCCTATGGTATGATTGTATGTTGTCCTATGGACTAAAACCCTCCAGTTTATATAGACACCGGAGAGGGTTAGTGTCGGTGTCAAAACCGGCGGATCTCGGGTAGGGGGTCCCGAACTGTGCGTCTAGGCCGGATGGTAACAGGAGGCAAGGGACACGAAGTTTTACCCAGGTTCGGGCCCTCTTGATGGAGGTAAAACCCTACGTCCTGCTTGATTAATATTGATGATATGGGTAGTACAAGAGTAGATCTACCACGAGATCAGAGAGGCTAAACCCTAGAAGCTAGCCTATGGTATGATTGTATGTTGTATTGTTGTCCTACGGACTAAAACCCTCTTTATATAGACACCGGAGAGGGTTAGGGTTACACAAGGTCGGTTACAAAGGAGGATATATCCATATCCGTATTGCCTAGCTTGCCTTCCACGCCAAGTAGAGTCCCATCCGGACACGAGACGAAGTCTTCAATCTTGTATCTTCATAGTCCATAGTCCGGCTGTCCGGAGACCCCCTAATCCAGGACTCCCTCAGTAGCCCCTGAACCAGGCTTCAATGACGATGAGTCGCGCGCACAGTATTGTCTCGGCATTGCAAGGCGGGTTCCTTCTCCGAATACATCACAGAAGAATTTGAATACGAGGATAGTGTCCGACCCTGCAAAATACGTTCCACATTCCACCATAGAGAGAATAGTATTTTCGCAGATCTAATTTGTTGGCTTGTTTTGGCAGCATGACGTTATGTCATGGCCCGGTGATTATTCGAACCGTTTCCTTAACCAGCCCCGCACATAACGCGAGGCAGTTTTTCGACACGTCTTGTCAAAGCAGAGATCGTGTCCCCTTATTACGGGATTCTCATCAATATGGGCATGGGTTACCCAACCGCGCCATCAATTACGGCGCTTGGGGGATAAGCAAGTTTTACCAGGCAAGTGGGAACGCTCAGTTTCGTCCGCCCATATAAAAGGATAAGGATTCACCTTCCTATCCACTCCTTCTTCCTCCTTTGCTCATCCGTTTTCGCACACTCGAGCTCTAGCACCCAAGTCCACACTTCCCACCTCAACCTTCTCCAACCATGTCCGGAGTGGGAGGCAGGTGGATGATCTCATTCGTCACGGAGGGAGACATCAAGAAGCTGTGCGGAGCCGGATACTTAGCCGCGAACATCGCGCATCGGCTGCCCACTGCGGGACAGATCGTCCCTACCCCGGTACCTCACGAGAGGGTAGTTTTCCTTCACCACTTCCTTCGCGGACTAGGGTTTCCCCTCCATCCATTCGTCCATGGTCTCATGTTCTACTATGGGATGGACTTTCATGATTTGGCCCCGAACTTCATCCTCAACATTTCGGCGTTCATCGTCGTGTGTGTGGCTTTCCTCCGCATCTGGCCCCACTTCGGCCTATGGTTAAAGACCTTCAATATCAAGCCGAAGGTGGTACGAGGCCATCAAGCAGAATGCGGTGGAGCCATGGTGGGCAAGATGCCCAACGTTATATGGCTCGAAGGCTCCTTTGTGGAGACAATAAAGGGATGGCAATCGGCGTGGTTCTACATCACCGAGCCGTGCGACGCCAAATGGGTGGCAGCCCCCGAGTTTCGATCCGGATTCCCCACACGGCTCACTTCCTCGAAAGAGAAGGGCTTGTCGTGGGGTTCATCGGTGGAGCTGGATGGAATCCAGAAATTTATCCGGAGTATGGCGAGCAAGAAGCTCAAGCTTGTCAACATAGTCCAGGTTATGCTCATCCGCCTGATCCTCCCGTGTCAACAACGGGATTTTACCTTGTGGGAGTTCGACCCGGCCCAGCACCAGACTCTAAGCAAGCTCTTAGATACGACGCACAAGGACGTCTGGAAGGTGCTGTTCAAGGGCGCCGAGGTCCCTCCTTCTCTCGCCGAGGACCGCGGACTAAGCGCAAAGCGCCTAGCATGTTCGGTGAGTTCAATACGTCCCGTAGGACATTTGTTTTCCCTAGCTTAATTATGTGCGGGGTCTAATCTCCATGCCTTTGGCAGGACTGGGTGGAGATGTCGGGGCAGATTAACTGCCCGTCCCCTTTGCCCGAAGATACTGCGGGCGCTCTCCTGACGGAGATGCTGACTACGACTCCTTACAAGGTGCCGGAGAAGACCAAGAAGGCCAAGGGAACCCGAAAGAGTTCCCGGCGCCAGGTGTTATCGGACTCATCGTCTGATAACTCTGCGGCACACTCCTCCCCCGAAGACGAGGAGGAAGAAGAAGATGTTCCCCGTCCAGGCGGGGGAGACAAGAAAAGGAAGGCCGCCCCAACTGGGGAGGCCGAAGGGTCCAAGAAGGGGAGGATTCTCCTTCCGGACAGTTCCACCGCCGCCGATGAGGGCGAAGACGAGTGGTTGCCCCGGGCCAAGCCCCCGGGGAGATCGTAAGTATTCGTATACTAGAGTAACTCATAGAATTCCTTTGTCGCACTGCTTTCCCTAACGCCGAACATGATTATGCAGGCCGCTGCGAACCAGCATCGATGTATCATCAGACGGCTCCCTGGGCTCATCGGACATGGATAGCGATCCAGTCCCGACCGCCACCTCCCCTCATCCTGCTGATGATGCCGAGGTGCTGTCTCAAGAGGCACCGGGTCGAGGGGAGACAGTCCTGGAGGCGCCTCAAGGCGACCTTCCGGACTCCGGGAGCCGAGGGGATGTGGCCCCTGAGAGCTCCGAGTTCGGCCCTTAGCCGAACACCGCGCCGGACCCTCCAGCAGTTCCAGGCTCGGGCAGGCGGCCTCCTTCTAAGAGTGGCAAGACGCCTGTGCCGGTGACCTCTGTCCATCCAGAGGCGCCGGACAATCTGCTAGAAGCGCTTTGCAGTGCTTCCATCAACGAGGAGCACCGTACTATCATGAGTGCGGTGATGCAGAAGGTTCAGTCCGCAAAGAGCGGATTGACTGAAGCCTGTGCCAGCCTTCTAACAGGCTTTGAGGTAAGTGTTTTAAAATGTAGTAGAAATATTACCGCATAGACAGTAGCCCCTGATGCTTTGTTCGGTGTTCACAAAGAAAAGCCGAACAGAGGATCAAATAATATCGCAGGAGTCTAATATAAGTATGTCAATATGCATATGTAGGCTTCGCTGCTGGCGTCCGCCGCACTGACTGCAGAGGTCGCCGTACTGAAGCAGGACCTCAAGGGGTCCAGGAAAGAGCTCGGCCTTGCCAAGAGGCAGCTCGAGGAGAACAAGGGTAAGTAATACCCTGTCTATAGATATGTATATATAAAAGATGACGCGATTGCAAAATGACAGGATCATCATATGTTTAGCAGGGGCCACGACCAAGGTGGCGACCCTAAAGCAAGTGCTAACCAAGGCTGAAGATAAAGAGGCCAAGGAGCGCACCGAGCGAGAGAAGCACGAGGCTCGGGTTGGCGAGGTGCAGCAAGAGCTCCAGGCTCTCGTGGCGAAGCACGAGGCATTGGAGCTTGACTCAAAGACGCGGGAGTCTGAGCTTGCCGCGGCCCTCGAGGGTGCAAAATGTGCCAAGGCCGAAGCCCAAAAGGCTCTCCAAGAGATCAACGCGATGAAGAAGATAGTGGCGGGTAAGGCTTTCGATATGCAAAGCAAGCATGTAAAAGTAAATTACCGATTACTTACCCGAATCCGGAGCTCTCCAGGAGCATTCGCAAATTTTCCCTGCAGTGTGTCCGATGCCGCGCAGTTTTACCAGGCCGAGGAGGGGAGCTCAACGGAGAAGTTTTTCTGGTCTCAGTATACTGGGACCGAACACCCAATGCCTCTGAGCGACCAGCTAAAGCAGCTGGTCGAGCTGCACAAGGCGGCCGAACAGGCCATGAAGGGCCTTATAGTCCGGCTGTGGCCTGGCGACATCCTTCCAAACAGCTACTTCGTCCTGGTGAGGCGGCTTGTAGATGCCTGCCCACGGCTGGAGGTCATCACGCGGTCCGTCTACATCAAAGGTGCACGCCGGGCTTTCGCCCATGTGAAGGTGCAGTGGGCCAAGCTAGACGCTGTGAAGATGATCAAGGAAGGGCCGCCGCAGGGCAAGGAGCATCGCACCCTCGAAATTTATTATGAGGGTTTCCTGAAGGGTGCCCGTCTTGTAGCGGACAAATGTTCAAAGGATGTTATATTTGAGTAAACTTGCTCGTGTGATCCTGTATGATGAAAACTTGTTTCATATGCGCTATGCAACGCTTGTGTGAATTTAAAATATTACCTTCTGTTTGGCTGTTTATCCAATCTGAGAGATGGCTAGTCCTCGGCTTCTGCCCCCATGCCACGAGTGCTGGGGTGTTCGGGATAAACCTGAGCACTCTTGTTCCCATGTTTGGGTCCTTCGAGGGAGGTGCTCAGCACAGCGAACAAGGCAACCGGACTAATAATGCTTTATCACTCTCACTTAGCCATAGAATTCTATAATTTTAAATTTTGGCGAAGCCCCTGGTATTCAGAAGGCCGAATTTGGGGCGCGATACATGCCTTTAAGCTGGACAGGGCTGGCCCCTCGCTCTAAGCGGCATAAGTCTTTCGGGACTCGAAAACCTCGCCGAACAGTGACCAGTCTCTCGCCTTATCATGACAGTCAGTTTTAGCTTTCTCTACTGAGGTGCTGAACCCAGCAGAACCGGGGCACAATCGTAGTAATTCTCCTAGCACTACCTTAGCCGATAGAGCGGAACGTAAGGTACCAAAATATAGGAGCCTGGCAAACCCAACATTTGACCAAAGACATGTTTCGGAGCTGATGCATATAATGCTATAAGTTTTGGGGTGCCGCACTTGTGTAAGTGTTCGGACTTTTCACACCGTATTGTGAGGTACGTAAGTCCCTGGTGTATTAGCTATACCAAGGTGTACGGTTGCAAGGTGTCATTAATGAACACATAGATATATATATATATATATAACAAGAATGCAATAATAGTCGTAATGTCATGCATTGTTTATTAAAAAATTGCGTTAAAGCAGAGTGATACAGATAGTGCGATAAGCAAAGACTAGGACATGTCCCTTCCAAGGGCAAGCTGAGGAATGATATTAAATCGAATATTTCGCTCGTTACTGTAATCAACCTGGGAATTCCGTGGTATGACGTAGCTGTCTGCCTCCTTGGTTGCTGCATCATGTGTTCGGCAATAGCGCTGCCGGATAGTTTTTCCAGAGATTAAGGTCTTGAAAAAAAAAGAAAAATAGCCAAACGGGAAGCCCCTAGTGCGGTTTAAGCCGCGTCTTGGGGCGTGCCGCAGTTGTGCCCCCTCCCCACCTGTGCCCATGGTATTTTTAATGCGTAATTATGTACGCGCGGCACGAGTTTCGCCGTTGGGCTGGGATTGGGGTGGCCGTCGTATTGCTATGCGAGCTCAGATCGCGCCAGGCAGTCTATTTGCCGATTGCCCCGAGCACGCTTGAAGGTGTCTGAGCTTTGAAGCGCCGAACTAGTTGATTGCCTTGAGAGGCTGCTTTGCGCTTCTGCTGCGAGGGCCACGGTGTGCTCCTCTATTCGGAGAGAGCGCTCTGTGTTTCCAGTGACTGTAATAACTCCGCAAAGTCCTGGCATCTTGAGCTTAAGGTATGCATAATGCGGTACCGCATTGAATCTAGCAAATGCGGTTTGCCCGAGCAGCACGTGATAACCACTACGGAATGGGACTATATCGAAGATTAAATCTTTGCTTCGGAAATTATCCGGGGATCCGAAGACCACTTCCAGTGTAACTGAGCCTATGCAATGGGCCTCCACACCTGGAATGACGCCTTTAAAGGTCATTTTTGTGGGTTTGATCCTTGAGGGGTCTATACCCATTTTGTGCACTATGTCCTGATAAAGCAGGTTCAAGCTACTGCCGCCATCCATAAGGACTCGAGTGAGGTGGAATCCGTCAATGATTGGGTCTAGGACCAGTGCGGCAAATCCGCCATGACGGATACTAGTGGGATGGTCCCTGCGATCGAAGGTGATCGGACAGGAGGACCAAGGGTTGAATTTTGGGACGACTGGGTCCAACGCATATACGTCCCTGAGCGCACGCTTCCGCTCCCTCTTGGGGATGTGGGTTGCATATATCATGTTCACCGTCCGCACTTGCGGGGGAAACCTCTTCTGCCCTCCAGTGTGCGGCTGCCGGGGCTCCTCCTCATCATCGCTATGTGGCCCCTTGTCCTTGTTTTCGGCAATTAACTTGCCGGCCTACTTGAACACCCAACAGTCCCTATTGGTGTGATTGGCTGGCTTGTCTGGGGTGCCGTGTATTTGACACGAGCGATCGAGTATACGGTCCAAGCTGGACGGACCCGGCGTACTTTGTTTGAATGGCTTTTTCCGCTGACCGGGTTTAGAGCCTTTGAATCCGGCATTGACTGCCGTATCCTCAGTATTTTCGCTGTTAATGCGGCGCTTATGTTTGTTGCGACGTGACCTGCTATTGCCGTTCGTGGTATCTGAGGTACCATGGTTCTTTGATATGTTATTACTGCGAGCCAGCCAGCTGTCTTCTCCCGCACAAAAGCAGGTCATGAGCGTCGTGAGAGCTGCCATAGATTTCGGCTTTTCCTGACCAAGGTGTCGGGCTAGCCACTCATCTCGGATGTTGTGTTTGAAAGCCGCTAAGGCCTCCGCATCCGGACAGTCGACGATTTGATTTTTTTGTAAGTAACCGAGTCCAGAATTGCCTGGCCGACTCCTCTAGCTGCTGAATTATGTGGCTCAAGTCATTGGCGTCTGGTGGTCGCACATAAGTGCCCTAAAAGTTGTCGAGGAATGCGGCTTCCAGATCTTCCCAACAGCTAATGGAGTCCGCTGGCAAGCTGTTAAGTCAATGTCGCACTGGTCCTTTGAGCTTTAGTGGGAGGTATTTGATGGCGTGTAAGTCATCACCGCGGGCCATGTGGATGTGGAGGAGGAAGTCCTCAATCCATACTGCGGGATCTGTTGTGCCGTCGTATGATTCAATATTTACAGGTTTGAAACCTTCTGGGAATTGATGTTCCATTACTTCGTCTGTGAAGCATAAGGGGTGTGCGGCGCCTCTGTATTGGGCTATATCGCGACGCAGCTCGAATGGGTCTTGCCCGCTGTGTTCGGCCCGGCCGGATTTGCTTTTACTGTATCCGGCGTGAAGTTTATCGTCTCACAGAGTGGTGCGCCATCGTGATCCGTAGATCGATCTTGCATGCTTTGCTTTGTCCTCCGATATGTCTCGCAGGTCTGGCGTATCTCCCCATGCCTTTTTATTTGAATGGCGTCGGGGTGGAGGCTGAGCTTTTGGCTGGAATGCCTCTCTATCACGGCCACGAGGTGGCCGATCAGCCGTATCATACGCTTCTTCCTCCAGTCGGGGTAGTAACCTCCACTTTGGGTAATTCTTGGAGGGGCGCTCGAGTTTATATTCCTCGGCCGCGAGGACTTCAGTCCATCTGTCAGCTAGCAGATCTTGATCAGCTTGAAGCTGCTGCTGCTTTTTCTTCAGGCTATTTGCCGTGGCCATAAGCCGGCGGTTGAAGCGCTCTTGTTCGACGGGATCCTCTGGTACGGTGAATTCACCGTTGCCGAGGATTGCCTCGTCTTCGGAGGGGGGCATGTAATTGTCATCCTCCTCCTCTCTGTCTGCCGCTCTCTCAGGAGAGCTGGCTCCTTCATCCTCTTGCTCCAAATCATGCTGGAGGGGATTGTTGTTGTATTCGGCACTATCCGGAGTGTTATTATCTCCTGTGCCGGTATCACCACTTTTGCTTTGGCGGGACTTAGAGCGGCGCCGCTGACGTCGGCGCTCGGGTTGCTTCTTGGAGGGGTCATCCTCCGCTATCTCGTCGCCATTGCCTTCATTGGGTGTATCCACCATGTATATGTCATATGACGAGGTGGCTTTACAGTGCCTTATAGGCGTTGGTTCATGTTCGTCTCCTACATCGTCGTCCATACCGTTAATGTCTTCGGAGTCGAAGTCGAGAATGTCAGTTAAATCATCGACAGTGGCTACGAAGTGGGTTGTGGGTGGGCGTCGAATTTCTTCGTCGTCCGCATCCCTATCCTGTTGGCCATAGTCCAGCTAGGGCTCTCCTGACAAAGAGAGAGACCTTAGTGAATTCAGAATGTCGCCGAAGGGCGAGTGCTGAAAGATATCCGCGGCGGTGAATTCCATGACCAGCGCCCAATCGGATTCGATTGGCAGGGGCGCGGATGGTTCGGAGTCCGGAAAAGAGTTCGACACCTTGGAATCACGGGCTTCGCAGAGGGTTATGCTGGTGTTCGGCTTGATCGCCGTTGAGACTGCAGCCCCTGAGGCGGTGTCTATCCACCTGTCCTCGATTGGCATAGTTGGCTCCGAGCTAAGGGTCGGAGCTGATGCGGGCGCGGCCTCTGGGGTACTGTTCGGTGGCAGAGCAAGGTCATACCCATCATGACAGTGCGGCGCGTCCGGCTGTGGCTCGAATCCGTCGAAGATCAAGTCTCCGCGGATGTCAGCCGTGTAGTTCAAACTTCCAAATCTGACCTGATGGCCAGGGGTGTAGCTTTCAATCTGCTCCAGATGGCCAAGCGAATTAGCCCGCAGTGCAAAGCCGCCGAATACGAAGATCTGTCCAGGGAGAAAAGTCTCACCCTGGACCGCATCGCTATCGATGATAGTAGGAGCCATCAAGCCTAACAGCGACGACACAGAGGAACTCTCAATGAAAGCACCAATGTCGGTGTCAAAACCGGCAGATCTCGGGTAGGGGGTCCCGAACTGTGCGTCTAGGCCGGATGGTAACACGAGGCAGGGGACACGATGTTTTACCCAGGTTCGGGCCCTCTTGATGGAGGTAAAACCCTACGTCCTGCTTGATTAATATTGATGATATGGGTAGTACGAGAGTAGATCTACCACGAGATCAGAGAGGCTAAACCCTAGAAGCTAGCCTATGGTATGATTGTATGTTGTGATTGTTGTCCTACAGACTAAAACCCTTTGGTTTATATAGACACCGGAGAGGGTTAGGGTTACACAAGGTCGGTTACAAAGGAGGTCGGTTACAAAGGAGGAGATATCCATATCCGTATTGCCTAGCTTGCCTTCCACGCCAAGTAGCGTCCCATCCGGACACGAGACGAAGTCTTCAATCTTGTATCTTCATAGTCCAACAGTCCGGCCAATAGAGATAGTCCGGCTGTCTGAAGACCCCCTAATCCAGGACTCCCTCAGTTAGGGTTACACAAGGTCGGTTACAAAGGAGGAAATATACAGATCCGTATTGCCTAGCTTGCCTTCCACGCCAAGTAGAGTCTCATCCGGACACGGGACGAAGTCTTCAATCTTTTATCTTCATAGTCCAACAGTCCGGCCAAAGGATATAGTCCGGCCGTCCGGAGACCCCCTAATCCAGGACTCCCTCAGGCCTTCTTTCTTTTTTTGGCCACTTTTCCTTTTTTTCGTCCGGAGTCTCATCCCGACTTGTGGGGGAATCATAGTCTCCATCATCCTTTCCTCACTGGGACAATGCTCTAATAATGATGATCATCACGCTTCTTTTTACTTACAACTCAAGAATTACAACTCGATACTTAGAACAAAATATGACTCTATGTGAATGCCTCCGCCAGTGTACCGGGATATGCAATGAATCAAGAGTGACATGTATGAAAGAGTTATGAACGGTGGCTTTGCCACAAATACGATGTCAACTACATGATCGTGCAAAGAAATATGATAATGATGAAGCGTGTCATAAAAACAGAATGGTGGAAAGTTGCATGGCAATATATCTCGGAATGGCTATGGAAATGCCATAATAGGTAGGTATGGTGGCTGTTTTGAGGAAGGTATATGGTGGGTTTATGGTACCGGCGAAAGTTGCGCGGTACTAGAGAGGCTAGCAAAGGTGGAAGGGTGAGGGTGCGTATAATCCATGGACTCAACATTAGTCATAAAGAACTCACATACTTATTGCAAAAATCTATTAGTTATCAAAACAAAGTACTACGCGCATGATCCTAGGGGGATAGATTGGTAGGAAAAGACCATTGCTCGTCCCCGACCGCCACTCATAAGGAAGGCAATCAATAAATAAATCATGCTCCGACTTCATCACATAACGGTTCACCATACGTGCATGCTACGGGAATCACAAACTTCAACACAAGTATTTCTCAAATTCACAACTACTCAACTAGCATGACTCTAATATCACCATCTCCATATCTCAAAACAATCATCAAGTATCAAACTTCTCTTAGTATTCAATGCACTTATATGAAAGTTTTTATTATGCCTAAAAGCAAATTGCCATGTTGTTCTAAAGGACTCTCAAGATAATATAAGTGAAGCATGAGAGATCAATTATTTATATAAAATAAAACCACCACCGTGCTCTAAAAGATATAAGTGAAGCACTAGAGCAAAAACTATATAGCTCAAAAGATATAAGTGAAGCACACAGAGTATTCTAATAAATTCTAATTCATGTGTGTCTCTCTCAAAAGGTGTGTACAGAAAGGATGATTGTGGTAAACTAAAAAGCAAAGACTCAAATCGTACAAGACGCTCCAAGCAAAACACATATCATGTGGCGAATAAAAATATAGCTCCAAGTAAAGTTACCAATGAACGAAGACAAAAGAGGGGATGCCTTCCGGGGTATCCCCAAGCTTAGGCTTTTTGGTGTCCTTGTATTTTACCTTGGGGTGCCATGGGCATCCCCAATCTTAGGCTCTTGCCATTCCTTGTTACATAATCCATCAAATCTTTACCCAAAACTTGAAAACTTCACAACACAAAACTTCACAAGAAAATCTCGTGAGCTCTGTTAGCGAAAGAAAACAAAACACTACTTCAAGGTAATGTAATGAACTCATTCTTTATTTATATTGGTGTTTAACCTACTGTATTACAACTTCTCTATGGTTTATAAAATCTTTTACTAGCCATAGATTCATCAAAATAAGCAAACAACACATAAAAAACAGAATCTGTCAAAAACAGAATAGTCTGTAGTAATCTGTAACTAACGCAAACTTCTGGAACCCCAAAAATTCTAAAATAAATTTCTGTACGTGAGGAATTTATCTATTATCATCTGCAAAAATAATTAACTAAATAGCACTCTCCAATAAAAATGACAGCAGTTCTCGTGAGCGCTAAAGTTTTTGTTTTTTACAGCAAGATCAAAAAGATTTTCCCCAAGTCTTCCCAACGGTTCTACTTGGCACAAACACTAATTAAACACAAAAAACACAACCAAAACAGAGGCTAGATAAATTATTTATTACTAAACAGGTGCAAAAAGCAAGGAGTAAAAATAAAATTGGGTTGCCTCCCAACAAGCGCTATCGTTTAACGCCCCTAGCTAGGCATAAAAGCGAAGATAGATCTAGGTATTGCCATCTTTGGTAGGCAATTCTTCAATAAGACACCTATAACTCTTAGGAGTTTATTTATTTTTATTTATTATCAAACTCCTAGGCACGAAAGCAAGAAAATCATTTGTAGCAAAAGGTTCCTTAAGGATAGTGAGAAAGTTGGGGTGAACACTTATGGATTTGAGATCCGCACTTCCCTTACTAGAGGTTTCACCCTTATTTTTAGGAACATACATCGATTTGGCAATCTTAGCATTAGGAGGAGTATTTTTCACAGAAGAAAAGGAAGACGCTAGGTTGGTAATAATATCCTCAATTTTATCAATTCCACTGGAATCTTGATCTATCTTTTCATTAACCATAGGTTCCTTTTTCTTTAAATTTTTTAAGAGCAACTCCTACCTTAGATCCGTATTGGGTAATTTGGTTATGGATCTTTCTATCCAAATTTTCAATCAACTCTACGATGGCAACTTTATTTTCAATAATTTCAAGCCGTTGCATCACGTGTTCCAAAGTTAAAATAGTTCCATTAACCAAAAGAGGTGGTGGGAAAAACAAATCTATCATAGCATTATAAGAATCAAAAGTATGGCTACCCAAGAAATTTCCTCCGGTAATGGTATTAAGAATATATCTATTCCAAGGAGTGATGCCTACATACAATTGCGAAGAAGAACGAAAGTAGATTGCTTCCTAATAGATCTATTTTGTGCATTGCAAATTCTGAACCAAGCATCTTTTAGATTTTCTCCCTCCCTTTGCTTAAAATTAAGGACCTCATTCTCGGGAGATAAAGGAGTAGATAAAGGACTAGCCATAACGACGAAGCAAGCAAAAGAAAGGGTGAATGAAAAAGAGGGCGAATAAAACGGCAAGGGTGAAGTGGGGGAGAGGAAAACGGGAGGCAAATGGCAAATAATGTAATGCGAAGGATAAGTGTAAAAATAAGCCCATTAACATCCAAAATAGAAAATATTATAGCATGGATCAATCAAAAATTGTAGATACGTTGGAGACGTATCAACTATGGACGTGGTTTGAAGGTCCCTTTGTTTCGGTGTAAATGGGTCAATATGACACGAGGCGGGGTAACGAAAGACCCGCAATACGGAATGGCAACAGTGGATGTCAACAATCTTGCGTATGTAGACGAACCTTTCGTCCTAGCCAATGATGTGGCACAGGTTTTCTATGTGAAGGACATGTCTACCAAGCCGAGAAAAATAAAAGATAAGGAAGCGAATGCATCGTACGATGAGCCAAAGCGCCACATAGTTCTTTTTGGGAAGAGAAACATCATGTGAGTGGATGACAAGACGAACATGTCAGAAGATTATGAAAAGTTTGATGAAATTGCTCCATTCACAGTGAATATTGACCCGAGCATTTAATGACGAAGATTTTTCATGGTTACTACACAAAGGGACACACGCGAAGAAAAAGTTTCACACCCAAAGATCTGGGATGTGATCGGCTTCACTATCATCACTTTCTTCTGTGTTTCACACCCAGGAGGGAATCTCTGTAATAGTTAGGGTAGTTATGTGTTTTGGCATTTGAAAAACGAAGAAATTTTATTTGCAAGCAAATTCTTTCATGCATTTACTGATTTTTTCAGCTAAATGACCCTGAAATTGAAAAACACTTCAAATGAACTCCGAAAAGGTTGAAAGTTGGCATGGTATCATAATTTCACCCACATAGTATGTGCAAAAAAGTAGAGAGGGTTACGGAAAAACAGGATGCACTTCGTGTACAAAATGGACAATCTGTTTCGAAGTATCAGGGTTGTGGACGAAAACTCGTCTGTTACAAAGGCATTTCATTTTTTAAATAACATAAGCATTACCAAATTGAATATAATGATAAAACACACTAATATTAAACATAAGAAAAAAGAATCACTGAAAAATCTATTTTTAAAGTTAAGTTATTCACAAACTAGTGATTCACACAAATTCCAAATAATCCAAAATTTAAACTATTCAAATTTGAAAACTACCGGCACTAACAGAAAGTCTGCAATTTTTTGTACCTAAAGAAAAAATATTCACAAAGAAACTCTAAATACAGCAAAAAACAGTCAGAAATAAATAAAGCAAAAAAGAAAATAAAAGCCCGCCTACTAGGCCACAGCGGCCAAATTTCAAATAACGAGAAAATTATGAGATATCTATTGGGCAGCGATTTGAAGAAACTATCGGGCAGGGGGGGCGAACAGAATAATGCGTGACATTTATTAGGTAGCGTAGGGAGGGAGAAGATGGATGTGTGGGACGAGAGAGCTCTGAGGTAGTAATGAGCAGGGGCAGAGATGGAGAAGAGGAGGCGGGTCAGGAATGGTGAATAGAGCAAGAAGAATTGGAGAAGCCGGCCTACTAGGGGTGCCACAGGGGCTGTAGATAGATCGACTAGGCAAGGTCAACCTGTGTGGGGCAGGATGCAGGCCGCAGGGCCAGTTGGCCGCATAGGGCCGCACAGAACAGGTAGACCAGAGTGCTTGGAGAGGACCTGGAAGGAGAGTCTGGGTCTGGGTTTATATATAGTGGGGTGCCCTTGCATGCGAGGGGACTAACTTTGCACCTCAGCTGGAGGACCATTTAGTACAGGGTCATGGTCAACCGTAGCTAAAGGGGGGGGGAAGACTGATTCAAATAATTTTCAGTTTCTCATTCCCATTTTTCTCGCCGCGGCGCCGTCCGGGCGTCGCGCCTGTAGCCACCAGGCCGCGTCCCCCGTCGCGTCTGTCGCGCGCAGCCATCCGAGCAGTTGCCGTCCCGTCCGTCGCTCGACTGCCGTGCATGAGCTGTGAACGCTCTCCTCTTCTCCTCAATCCACCCGGCGCCGGCGCGCCGGCACGCGCAACACACGCACACACACTACACACACACACACATTTTTTCTGTTTTTAGTTTTTAGTTTTTTTTTCTGTTTTTCATACAAAGTTTTAGATGAATTAATTAATTAGATTAGATTAATGTCAAATAGTATATAGAAATGTTAGAAATTTTATAAATGTTATAAATTTTAGAAATGTTAGTTCTAGCTAGATGAATTAGATTAATTTCAAATTGTTAGAGGATGATCGATGTTTTTTTAGTTTCTTATAATTTTAGTTATAAAAATTTAGAATTTGAATATAATCACAATCCAATCATTTAAAAAACGTTACTTTTGCATATAGTATTTGTTCTTCCATGATGCCCGACCCGCATCCTCGCCGTCGACCCGTTTGCGACGACATCCTGCTTCAGAGGACCCATGTCCGGGACTGGGCTCCGCCGGGCTGGCACTGGGAGGTGCTACCTTCAGGGGCACGCCGCTTGGTGAGGAACCCGGCCCATGGTCCCGTCGTCGACCCTGATCTCCTTTGGTGGCGTTCGCGTGGGCCACATTCGGTGCAGAGGGAGCCGGCCCCGCCGGAGGTGGTGCGTCGCCGTGTCAGGGAGGAGGACGAGCACGTCCGTTGCTACATGGCTGCTATGGACGTCAGGTTCTCCAATACCTGGCAGGTTCTTTGGGTAGATGACCGGAGATATGATCCTGTGATGGTTCCTTCTCTTTGGGTGTCCACCGCCCGCGCCTCAGGAACCGCGAGTGGCCTAGATTCTTCTGTAGTATTCGATCTTTATTAGCTACCTAGCTAGTGATGTATTCGATATATAATATTCGAGACGATGTATTCGAGATTATATATATTATTAGAGATGATGTATTCGAGATTATATATTATTCGAGACGATGTATTCAAGATTATATATTATTCAAGACGATGCATATTATGTACTATGATTCAGTTTTTCCTTATTGATTGCATCCATGCATTGTAATTTGAATACTAAATTGTTTTATATTTCTTCTGGATTAGTTAAATAAAAGCTATGGCGGACAATACCGGCAGAGAGGGAGAAGAGGCCATGTTCGAGATCATACGCAGCCCTCGCGGGCCAGATGATCAGAATGAAGATTATGACGGCTCCTAATATATGAATAATACCGGGGAGGGTGACGATAAGATATTTGATCTCGACGACCGAATTGATGAAGTCATGAACTATGATTATGATTGTGATGATGCAGACAATGTTGATCTTGAAATAACAAAGACCGGCGAGGTATATTTATATAAGCAGGCATCTGGTGATCATCACATGTTTTTTGATTTGAAGATATATTAATGAATCGATCTTTCTTCTTTCAGCCCTCCGGATCGAGAAAATCTGCTTCTACAGAAAGCAGGACAAAGCGAGGCCCAGGCAAAAAGTTGAAGGACGGTGTAAAGTACAACATCGATGCCATCAAACCTAATGGCGAACCTGTTGGGGAACGTTGCAGAAAACAAAAATTTCCTACAGTTTCACCAAGATCCATCTATGAGTTCATCTAGCAACGAGTGATCGGATTGCATCTACATACCTTTGTAGATCACGCGCGGAAGCGTTCAAAGAACAGGGGTGAGGAAGTCGTACTAGACGTGATCCAAATCACCGGAGATCCTAGCGCCGAACGGACGGCACCTCCATGTTCAACACACGTACGGTCAGCGTGACGTCTCCTCGTTCTTGATCCATCAAGGGGGGAGGAGAGGTTGATGAAGATCCAGCAGCACGACGGCTGGTGGTGGATGCAGCAGTCACCGCAGCAGGGCTTCGCCGTTCTTCTGCGAGAGGGAGAGGTGTAGCAGGGGAGAGGGAGGCGCCAAGAGTCAAGGGTGCGGCTGCCCCTCCCTCCCCCCCTTTATATAGGCTCCCCAAGGGGGGGCGCCGGCCCTAGGAGATGGGATCTCCTAGGGGGGCGGCGGCCAAGGGTGGAGTGGCCCCCAAGGCAAGTGGGGCGCCCCCCCCCCCCACCCTAGGGTTTCCAACCCTAGGCGCAGGGGGTGGGCCAAGGGGGCGCACCAGCCCACTATGGGCTGGTTCCCCTCCCCACTTCAGCCCATGGGGCCCTCCGGGATGGGTGGCCCCACCCGGTGGACCCCCGGGACCCATCCGGTGGTCCCGGTACAATACCGGTGACCCGAAACTCTCGATGGCCGAAACTGCACTTCCTATATATAATTCTTCACCTCCGGACCATTCCGGAACTCCTCGTGACGTCCAGGGATCTCATCCGGGACTCCGAACAACTTTCGGGTTACTGCATATTCATATCTCTACAACCCTAGCGTCACCGAACCTTAAGTGTGTAGACCCTACGGGTTCGGGAGACATGTAGACATGACCGAGAGCTCTCCGGTCAATAACCAACAGCGGGATCTGGATACCCATGTTGGCTCCCACATGCTCCTCGATGATCTCATCGGATGAACCACGATGTCGAGGATTCAAGCAACCCCGTATACAATTCCCTTTGTCAATCGGTACGTTACTTGCCCGAGATTCGATCGTCGGTATCCCAATACCTCGTTCAATCTCATTACCGGCAAGTCACTTTACTCGTACCGTAATGCATGATCCCGTGACAACACTTGGTCACTTTGAGCTCATTATGATGATGCATTACCGAGTGGGCCCAGAGATACCTCTCCGTCATACGGAGTGACAAATCCCAGTCTTGATCGTGCAACCCAACAGACACTTTCGGAGATACCCGTAGTATACCTTTATAGTCACCCAGTTACGTTGTGACGTTTGGCCCAAAGCACTCCTACGGTATCCGGGAGTTACACGATCTCATGGTCTAAGGAAAAGATACTTGACATTGGAAAACTCTAGCAAACGAACTATACGATCTTGTGCTATGTTTAGGATTGGGTCTTGTCCATCACATCATTCTCCTAATGATGTGATCTCGTTATCAATGACATCCAATGTCCATAGTCAGGAAACCATGACTATCTGTTGATCAACGAGCTAGTCAACTAGAGGCTTACTAGGGACATGTTGGTGTCTTTTATTCACACATGTATTACGATTTCTGGATAACACAATTATAGCATGAATAAAGACAATTATCATGAACAAGGAAATATAATAATGCTTTATTATTGCCTCTAGGGCATATTTCCAACAGTCTCCCACTTGCACTAGAGTCAATAATCTAGTTACATTGTGATGAATCGAACACCCATGGAATTCTGGTGTTGATCATGTTTTGCTCTAGGGAGAGGTTTAGTCAACGGATCTGCTACATTCAGGTCCGTATGTACTTTACAAATATCTATGTCTCCATCTTGAACATTTTCACGATGGAGTTGAAGCGACGCTTGATGTGCCTGGTCTTCTTGTGAAACCTGGGCTCCTTGGCAAGTGCAATAGCTCCAGTGTTGTCACAGAAGAGTTTGATCGGCCCCGACGCATTGGGTATGACTCCTAGGTCGGTGATGAACTCCTTCACCCAAATTGCTTCATGCGCTGCCTCCGAGGCTGCCATGTACTCCGCTTCACATGTAGATCCCGCCACGACGCTCTGCTTGCAACTGCACCAGCTTACTGCCCCACCATTCAAAATATACACGTATCCGGTTTGTGACTTAGAGTCATCCAGATCTGTGTCGAAGCTAGCGTCGACGTAACCCTTTACGACGAGCTCTTCGTCACCTCCATAAACGAGAAACATTTCCTTAGTCCTTTTCAGGTACTTCAGGATATTCTTGACCGCTGTCCAGTGTTCCTTGCCGGGATTACTTTGGTACCTTCCTACCAAACTTACGGCAAGGTTTACATCAGGTCTGGTACACAGCATGGCATACATAATAGAACCTATGGCTGAGGCATAGGGGATGACACTCATCTCTTCTATATCTTCTGCTGTGGTCGGACATTGAGCTGAGCTCAATTTCACACCTTGCAACACAGGCAAGAACCCCTTCTTAGACTGATCCATATTGAACTTCTTCAATATCTTATCAAGGTATGTGCTTTGTGAAAGACCTATGAGGCGTCTTGATCTATCTCTATAGATCTTGATGCCTAATATATAAGCAGCTTCTCCAAGGTCCTTCATTGAAAAACTCTTATTCAAGTAGGCCTTAATGTTGTCCAAAAGCTCTATATCATTTCCCATCAAAAGTATGTCATCTACATATAATATGAGAAATGCTACAGAGCTCCCACTCACTTTCTTGTAAACGCAGGCTTCTCCATAAGTGCATAAACCCAAACGCTTTGATCATCTCATCAAAGCGAATATTCCAACTCCGAGATGCTTGCACCAGCCCATAAATGGAGTTGGAGCTTGCACACCTTGTCAGCATTCTTAGGATCGACAAAACCTTCCGGCTGCATCATATACAATTCTTCCTTATGGAAACCATTAAGGAATGCCGTTTTGACGTCCATTTGCCATATCTCATAATCATAGAATGCGGCAATTGCTAACATGATTCGGACGGACTTCAGCTTCGCTACGGGTGAGAAAGTCTCATCGTAGTCAACCCCTTGAACTTGTCGATAACCCTTAGCGACAAGTCGAGCTTTATAGATGGTAACATTACCATCCGCGTCCGTCTTCTTCTTAAAGATCCATTTTTTCTATCGCTCGCCGATCATCGGGCAAGTCTGTCAAAGTCCATACTTTGTTTTCATACATGGATCCTATCTCGGATTGCATGGCTTCAAGCCATTTGTTGGAATTTGGGCCCGCCATCGTTTCTTCATAGTTCGAAGGTTCACCGTTGTCTAACAACATGATTTCCAAGACAGGGTTGCCGTACCACTCTGGTGCGGAACGTGTCCTTGTGGACCTACGAAGTTCAGTAGCAACTTGATCTGAAGTTTCATGATCATCATCATTAACTTCCTCTCTAGTCGGTGCAGGCACCACAGGAACATTTTCCTGAGCTGCCTACTTTCCGGTTCAAGAGGTAGTATCTTCATCAAGTTCTACTTTCCTCCCACTTACTTCTTTCGAGAGAAACTCTTTCTCTAGAAAGGATCCATTCTTGGCAACAAAGATCTTGCCTTCGGATCTGAGGTAGAAGGTATACCCAATAGTTTCCTTAGGGTATCCTATGAAGACGCATTTTTCTGACTTGGGTTCGAGCTTTTCAGGTTGAAGTTTCTTGACATAAGCATCGCATCCCCAAACTTTTAGAAACGACAGCTTAGGTTTCTTCCCAAACCATAATTCATACGGTGTCGTCTCAACGGATTTTCGACGGAGCCCTATTTAAAGTGAATGCGGCAGTCTCTAAAGCATAGCCCCAAAATGATCGGTAAATCGGTAAGAGACATCATAGATCGCACCATATCATAGAGTGCGATTACGACGTTCGGACACACCATTACGCTGAGGTGTTCCAGGCGGCGTGAGTTGTGAAACTATTCCACATTTTCTTAAGTGTGTGCCAAATTCGTGACTCAAGTATTCTCCTCCACGATCTGATCGCAAGAACTTGATTTTCCTGTCACGTTGATTCTCAACCTCACTCTGAAATTCCTTGAACCTTTCAAAGGTCTCAGACTTGTGTTTCATTAAGTAGACATACCCATATCTACTCAAGTCATCAGTGAGGGTGAGAACATAACGATAATCACCGCGAGCCTCAACACTCATTGGACCGCACACATCAGTATGTATGATTTCCAATAAGTTGGTTGCTCGCTCCATTGTTCCTGAGAACGGAGTCTTGGTCATTTTACCCATGAGGCATGGTTCGCACGTGTCAAATGATTCGTAATCAAGAGACTCTAAAAGTCCATCTGCATGGAGCTTCTTCATGCGTTTGACACCTATGTGACCAAGGCGGCAGTGCCACAAGTATGTGGGACTATCATTATCAACCTTACATCTTTTGGATTCACACTATGAATATGTGTAGCATTACGCTCGAGATTCATTAAGAATAAACCATTCACCATCGGAGCATGACCATAAAACATATCTCTCATATAAATAGAACAACCATTATTCTCGGATTTAAATGAGTAGCCATCTCGTATTAAACGAGATCCTGATACAATGTTCATGCTCAAACTTGGCACTAAATAACAATTATTGAGGTTCAAAACTAATCCCGTAGGTAAATGTAGAGGTAGCGTGCCGACGGCGATCACATCGACCTTGGAACCATTCCCGACGCGCATCGTCACCTCGTCCTTCGCCAGTCTCCGCTTATTCCGCAGCTCCTGCTTTGAGTTACAAATGTGAGCAACTGCACCGGTATCAAATACCCAGGAGCTACTACGAGTACTGGTAAGGTACACATCAATTACATGTATATCACATATACTCGTTTGCCGGCCTTCTTGTCGCTAAGTATTTGGGGCAGTTCCGCTTCCAGTGACCACTTTTGCAATAAAAGCCCTCAGTCTCGGGCTTGGGTCCATTCTTTGGCTTCTTCCCGGCAGCTTGCTTACCGGGCGCGGCAACTCCCTTGCCGTCCTTCTTGAAGTTTCTTCTTACCCTTGCCTTTCTTGAACTTAGTGGTTTTATTCACCATCAACACTTGATGTTCCTTTTTGATTTCTACCTCTGCTGATTTCAGCATTGAATATACCTCAGGAATGGTCTTTTCCATCCCCTGCATATTGAAGTTCATCACAAAGCTCTTGTAGCTCGGTGGAAGCGACTGAAGGATTCTGTCAATGACCGCGTCATCCGGGAGATTAACTCCCAGCTGAGTCAAGCGGTTATCAACCCTGACATAGTGAGTATGTGCTCACTGACAGAACTATTTTCCTCCATCTTACAGCTGAAGAACTTGTCGGAGACTTCATATCTCTCGACCCGGGCATGAGCTTGAAAAACCATTTTCAGCTCTTCGAACATCTCATATGCTCCGTGTCTCTCAAAACGCTTTTGGAGCCCCGGTTCTAAGTCTGTAAAGCATGCCACACTGAACGAGGGAGTAATCATAGCACGTGTCTGCCAAGCGTTCATAACGTCTTGGTTCTGGGGAGCAGTGCGTCACCTAGCGGTGCTGCTAGGACATAATCTTTCTTGGCAGCTATGAGGATGATCCTCAGGTTCCGGACCCAGTCCGTATAGTTGCTGCCATCGTCTTTCAGCTTGGTTTTCTCTAGGAACGCGTTGAAGTTGAGGACAACATTGGCCATTTGATCTACAAGACATATTGTAAAGATTTTAGACTAAGTTCATGATAATTAAGTTCATCTAATCAAATTATTCAATGAACTCCCACTCAGATAGACATCCCTCCAGTCATCTAAGTATAACATGATCCGAGTTAACTAGGCCGTGTCCGATCATCACGTGAGACGGACTAGTCAACATCGGTGAACATCTTCATGTTGATCGTATCTTCTATACGACTCATGCTCGACCTTTCGGTCTTCTGTGTTCCGAGGCCATGTCTGTACATGCTAGGCTCGTCAAGTCAACCTAAGTGTTTGCATGTGTAAATCTGTCTTACACCCGTTGTATGTGAACGTTGGAATCTATCACACCCGATCATCACGTGGTGCTTCGAAACAACGAACTGTCGCAACGGTGCACAGTTAGGGGGAACACTTTCTTGAAATTATTATGAGGGATCATCTTATTTACTACCGTCGTTCTAAGTAAACAAGATGCAAAACATGATAAACATCACATGCAATCAAATAATAATAGTGACATGATATGGCCAATATCACATAGCTCCTTTGATCTCCATCTTGGGGCTCCATGATCATCTTGTCACCGGCATGACACCATGATCTCCATCATCGTGTCTCCATGAAGTTGCTCGCCAACTATTACTTCTACTACTATGGCTAACGGTTTAGCAATAAAGTAAAGTAATTTACATGGCGTTTCTCAATGACACGCAGGTCATAAAAAAAAGACAACTCCTATGGCTCCTGCCGGTTGTCATACTCATCGACATGCAAGTCGTGATTCCTATTACAAGATACATGAACATCTCATACATCACATATATCATTCATCATTCATCACAACTTTGGCCATATCAAACACTTGCTGCAAAAACAAGTTAGACGTCCTCTAATTGTTGTTGCAAGTTTTACGTGGCTGCAATAGGGTTCTAGCAAGAACGTTTTCTTACCTACGTGAAAGCCACAACGTGATTTGTCAACTTCTATTTACCCTTCATAAGGACCCTTTTCATCGAATCCGCTCCAACTAAAGTGGGAGAGACAGACACCCGCCAGCCACCTTATGCAACTAGTGCATGTCAGTCGGTGGAACCGGTCTCACGTAAGCGTACGTGTAAGGTTGGTCCGGGCCGCTTCATCCCACAATACTTGAAGCAAGATAAGACTAGTAGCGGCAAGAAAGTTGACAACATCTACGCCCACAACAAATTGTGTTCTACTCGTGCAAAGAGAACTACGCATAGACCTAGCTCATGATGCCACTGTTGGGGAACGTTGCAGAAAACAAAAAATTTCCTACGGTTTCACCAAGATCCATCTATGAGTTCATCTAGCAACGAGTGATCGGATTGCATCTACATACCTTTGTAGATCACGCGCGGAAGCGTTCAAAGAACGGGGATGAGGAAGTCGTACTCGACGTGATCCAAATCACCGGAGATCCTAGCGCCGAACGGACGGCACCTCCGTGTTCAACACACGTACGGTCAGCGTGACGTCTCCTCCTTCTTGATCCAGCAAGGGGGGAGGAGAGGTTGATGAAGATCCAGCAGCACGACGGCGTGGTGGTGGATGCAGCAGTCACCGCAGCAGGGCTTCGCCGTTCTTCTGCGAGAGGGAGAGGTGTAGCAGGGGAGAGGGAGGCGCCAAGACTCAAGGGTGCGGCTGCCCCTCCCTTATATAGGCTCCCCAAGGGGGGGCGCCGGCCCTAGGAGATGGGATCTCCTAGGGGGGGCGGCGGCCAAGGGTGGAGTGCCCCCCAAGGCAAGTGGGGCGCCCCCCACCCTAGGGTTTCCAACCCTAGGCGCAGGGGGTGGGCCAAGGGGGGCGCACCAGCCACTATGGGCTGGTTCCCCTCCCCACTTCAGCCCATGGGGCCCTCCGGGATGGGTGGCCACCCGGTGGACCCCCGGGACCCTTCCGGTGGTCCCGGTACAATACCGGTGACCCCGAAACTCCCCGATGGCCGAAACTGCACTTCCTATATATAATTCTTCACCTCGGACCATTCCGGAACTCCTCGTGACGTCCGGGATCTCATCCGGGACTCCGAACAACTTTCGGGTTACTGCATATTCATATCTCTACAACCCTAGCGTCACCGAACCTTAAGTGTGTAGACCCTACGGGTTCGGGAGACATGTAGACATGACCGAGATGGCTCTCCGGTCAATAACCAACAGCGGTATCTGGATACCCATGTTGGCTCCCACATGCTCCTCGATGATCTCATCGGATGAACCACGATGTCGAGGATTCAAGCAACCCCGTATACAATTCCCTTTGTCAATCGGTATGTTACTTGCCCGAGATTCGATCGTCGGTATCCCAATACCTCGTTCAATCTCGTTACCGGCAAGTCACTTTACTCGTACCGTAATGCATGATCCCGTGACCAGACACTTGGTCACTTTGAGCTCATTATGATGATGCATTACCGAGTGGGCCCAGAGATACTCTCCGTCATACGGAGTGACAAATCCAGTCTTGATCCGTGTCAACCCAACAGACACTTTCGGAGATACCCGTAGTATACCTTTATAGTCACCCAGTTACGTTGTGACGTTTGGTACACCCAAAGCACTCCTACGGTATCCGGGAGTTACACGATCTCATGGTCTAAGGAAAAGATACTTGACATTGGAAAACTCTAGCAAACGAACTATACGATCTTGTGCTATGTTTAGGATTGGGTCTTGTCCATCACATCATTCTCCTAATGATGTGATCTCGTTATCAATGACATCCAATGTCCATAGTCAGGAAACCATGACTATCTGTTGATCAACGAGCTAGTCAACTAGAGCTTACTAGGGACATGTTGGTGTCGTATTCACACATGTATTACGATTTCCGGATAACACAATTATAGCATGAATAAAGACAATTATCATGAACAAGGAAATATAATAATAATGCTTTTATTATTGCCTCTAGGGCATATTTCCAACAAACCAATTGTTACTATTTGAAGTGTGACCAATGCTTATTTGAGCATCGTCCTTAAGAGGAAGATCTCGTGATATGGGATAGGAGCGAAGCTTCGCCGATCTCTCGTATTAAAACGAAGGAAGGCAAAAAAATAAACAATCGAGATGTTAAGGGCTCGACGATAGAAAAAATAGGCTTGGGAATTGGCATGGAATATATATAGCCTACTTAAGATTTAACCATGGAGAATGTGCAGAAAGGCATAGGAGCTAGTTCCGAAGCCTAATTAGGAAACGGATGGCATTAGCATCAAGACCAAATGAAAACGTATGGACAATTACGTCGAGGAGAAGGAAGTCTCTAGTATTCAAGGACTCAAGTAAGCATAAGAGAGACATGTGCCTCTGACATTTTGTTGAAAGCCACGAAAGAATTATGCGTAAGGAAGGTCGAGAAGAAAGAAAAAGACGCAGTTCATAGCTGGCCAGGTGTACGCGGGTCATGACAAGTGGCGTAGAGTCTGAGCACAACTCGGGGATGCTGAGATTGGCAAGGGGTCGATAGTATAAGAATGTTAATAGGACATTGTCCCTAAGCGCAGAAACTTGAGTTTATGCAGCATGGGGGGGCGTTGAACCCGAAGACTTGCTGTTTCGAAGAAGGCAAGTCTAAAAGGAGCCGAAGATAAGTTACTCAAGCAATAGAAGATGCTCGAAAGGGGGTGTTCACGCCCAACAGAGAGAACGACGAGCTTACGCGCGCCCTGGGAAATCCTGAACACCCGGGAAGAACACGAGGCAAGGGCGTTGTATTCTGGTATGAGGGCTTTTCGGACTGGAACGCCGACTACAGAAGCCGTGCAAGAAGGAAGATGGAGGAGGAGAAGAAGAGGAAGCTGGAGGAGGAGCAGAGGAAGCAGGAAGCAGAACGCCTTTCAAGGCCTAGAATCAGCGCACGCGGACTTGGCACTCAATATCAGCGGCAGCAGCAGCAACCTACGTTTAGCCAGAAAGGGGGTCTCAGCAGGCATCAGCAGTGGATTTGATCACATTGGATAGCACGCCGATCCATGCCGGAGAAGCAGCGTTTTGCCCGGGCGAACGCAATAAGGATAATACATGTGGATACTGTAGGGACTAGTAATTCAAGAAAAGATTCTACGCACAGCAAGAAGAGAGAGAGGCGCGAAGAGGTAATCTAGTACCCTTGTAAACGCAGCGGAAGAGTTAGCAAACGCGGTTGATGTACGTCGTAAGAACATAGATAAGATATACACGTTCAGCTCGATGAGATCCCAGATAGATCCAGGCAGTGTAGAGAGTAAGTAGAGAACGATATATAAACTACCATCCGCAGGGCAACTAAGCCCCGCTAACAAAAAACGACGGCATTAGGTGGAAGGGGCATACAAAAACCACGGTAAGATAGATGACATAAGTAAAATATATAACAATACACAGTAAAATAAAACACAGGACGCAAGAGGGAAGGATGCGGCCCCGAGCCCAGGAGGAGGCGCCGCCATAAGGCTGAGCCTACCTCCCAGTACGGCATTCCCCTTTTCACTAGTGCGAATCCGGGATTCGGGCAGGGGCAAAAGAAGGGAGAGAGACAGGACAGGGGGGCCGCCGCCCCCCTCTCCTTGTTCTAATCGACCTAGGGCGCCCGCGCCGCACCCCGCTACACCCCTCTCCTCTCCCCCATGTAACTCAAAGCCTCACTCACACGGCCCAAAAAATACATCCCGGAGGCGATCCGGACACCTCAAGAAAAATCCGATTTCATCCCGAATATAGTCCATCATATAATCTTTATGTCTCGACCATTTCAGAGACTCCTCGTCATGTCCGTGATCACCGGGACTCCGAACAAACTTCGGTACATCAACATAAACTCATAATATACTGTCATCGTAACTTAAGCGTGCGGACCCTACGGTTCGAGAACAATGTAGACATGACCGAGATCTCCGGTCAATAACCAATAGCGGAACCTGGATGCCATATTGGCTCCTACATATTCTACGAAGATCTTATCGGTCAGACCGCATAACAACATACGTTGTTCCCTTTGTCATCGGTATGTTACTTGCCCGAGATTCGATCGTCGGTATCCAATACCTAGTTCAATCTCGTTACCGGCAAGTCTCTTTACTCGTTCCGTAATACATCATCTTGCAACTAATCATTAGTTGTAATGCTTGCAAGGCTTATGTGATGTGCATTACCGAGAGGGCCCAGAGATACCTCTCCGACAATCGGAGTGACAAATCCTAATCTCGAAATACGCCAACCCAACATGTACCTTTGGAGACACCTGTAGAGCACCTTTATAATCACCCAGTTACGTTGTGACGTTTGGTAGCACACAAAGTGTTCCTCCGGCAAACGGGAGTTGCATAATCTCATAGTCATAGGAACATGTATAAGTCATGAAGAAAGCAATAGCAACATACTAAACGATCGGGTGCTAAGCTAATGGAATGGGTCATGTCAATCATATCATTCTCCTAATGATGTGATCCCATTAATCAAATGACAACACATGTCTATGGTTAGGAAACATAACCATCTTCGATTAACGAGCTAGTCAAGTAGAGGCATACTAGTGACGTTTGGTTTGTCTATGTATTCACACAAGTATTATGTTTCCGGATAATACAATTCTAGCATGAATAATAAACATTTATCATGATATAAGGAAATAAATAATAACATTTATTATTGCTCTCTAGGGCATATTTCCTTCAGTCTCCCACTTGCCACGAAGCAATAATAATTACACAGTGAATAATTAACACCATGTGAGCGTTGGTGCTAGATATAAATTTGGCTCAGTAGAAGATATATCAATGGTCTGCTATAATATATAATATAGATATCAAAATAGATAGATCCCGAATAATAATAGAACTTCACAAGTTGTGCAAAGTCTGATTCTTGCCAGAGAAAAAATATAGATAACAAGATTTCATTGGAAAAAAAGATAGATAGACTAGAAGGATATGACTCCTTCATTTAGACTCGCTTCGATAGTCCGAAGTAGATTACTCCGCTTCACATGTAGATCCCGCACGACGCTTTGTTTAGAACTGCACCAACTGACAGCTCCACCGTTATGTAAACACGTATCCGGTTTGCGATTTAGAATCGTCCGGATCAGTGTCAAAGCTTGCATCTACGTAACCATTTACGATGAGCTCTTTGTCACCTCCATATACGAGAAACATATCCTTAGTCCTTTTCAGGTACTTCAGGATGTTCTTGACCGCTGTCCAGTGATCCACTCCTGGATTACTTTGGTACCTCCCTGCTAGACTTATAGCAAGGCACACATCAGGTCTGGTACACAACATTGCATACATGATAGAGCCTATGGCTGAAGCATAGGGAACTATCTTTCATTTTCTCTCTATCTTCTGCAGTGGTCAGGCATTGAGTCTTACTCAACTTCACACCTTGTAACACAGACAAGAACCCTTTCTTTGCTTGATCCATTTTGAACTTCTTCAAAACTTTGTCAAGGTATGTGCTTTGTGAAAGTCCAATTAAGCGTCTTGATCTATCTCTATAGATCTTAATGCCCAATATGTAAGCAGCTTCACCGAGGTCTTTCGTTGAAAAACTCTTATTCAAGTATCCTTTTATGCTATCCAGAAATTCTATATCATTTCCGATTAGCAATATGTCATCTACATATAATATCAGAAATGCTATAGAGCTCCCACTCACTTTCTTGTAAATACAGGCTTCTCGAAAGTCTGTACAAAACCAAATGCTTTGATCACACTATCAAAGCGTTTATTCCAACTCCGAGAGGCTTGCACCAGTCCATAAATGGATCGCTGGAGCTTGCACACTTTGTTAGCTCCCTTTGGATCGACAAAACCTTCCGGCTGCATCATATACAACTCTTCTTGCAGAAATCCATTCGGGAATGCAGTTTTGACATCCATTTGCCAAATTTCATAATCATAAAATGCGGCAATTGCTAACATGATTCGGACAGACTTAAGCATCGCTATGGGTGAGAAGGTCTCATCATAGTCAATCCCTTGAACTTGCCAAAAACCTTTTGCGACAAGTCGAGCTTTGTAGACAGTAATATTACCGTCAGTGTCAGTCTTCTTCTTGAAGATCCATTTATTCTCAATTGCTTGCCGATCATTGGGGAAGTCAACCAAAGTCCATACTTTGTTCTCATACATGGATCCCATCTCAGATTTCATGGCTTTAAGCCATTTTGCGGAATCTGGGCTCACCATCGCTTCTTCATAGTTCGTAGGTTCATCATGATCTAGTAGCATGACTTCCAGAACAGGATTACCGTACCACTCTGGCGCGGATCTTACTCTGGTTGATCTACGAGGTTCAGTAGTATCTTGTTCTGAAGTTTCATGATCATTATCATTAGCTTCCTCACTAATTGGTGTAGGTGTCATAGAAACTGGTTTCTGTGATGTACTACTTTCCAATAAGGGAGTAGGTACAGTTACCTCGTCAAGTTCTACTTTCCTCCCACTCACTTCTTTCGAGAGAAACTCCTTCTCTAGAAAGTTTCCGAATTTAGCAACAAAAGTCTTGCCTTCGGATCTGTGATAGAAGGTGTATCCAATAGTTTCCTTTGGATATCCTATGAAGACACATTTCTCCGATTTGGGTTCGAGCTTATCAGGTTGAAGTTTTTTCACATAAGCATCGCAGCCCCAAACTTTTAGAAACGACAACTTTGGTTTCTTGCCAAACCACAGTTCATATGGCGTCGTCTCAACGGATTTTGATGGTGCCCTATTTAACGTGAATGCGGCCATCTCTAGAGCATATCCCCAAAACGATAGCAGTAAATCAGTAAGAGACATCATAGATCGCACCATATCTAGTAAAGTACGATTATGACGTTCGAACACACCATTACGCTGTGGTGTTCCAGGTGGCGTGAGTTGCGAAACTATTCCACATTGTTTTCAATGTACACCAAACTCGTAACTCAAATATTCTCCTCCACGATCAGATCATAGGAATTTTATTTTCTTGTTACGATGATTTTCAACTTCACTCTGAAATTCTTTGAACTTTTCAAATGTTTCAGACTTATGTTTCATTAAGTAGATATAACCATATCTGCTTAAGTCATCTGTGAAGGTGAGAAAATAACGATATCCGCCACGAGCCTCAACATTCATCGGACAACATACATCTGTATGTATGATTTCCAATAAATCTGTTGCTCTCTCCATAGTACCGGAGAACGGTGATTTTGTCATCTTAACCATAAGGCACGGTTCGCAAGTACCAAGTGATTCATAATCAAGTGGTTCCAAAAGCCCATCAGTATGGAGTTTCTTCATGCGCTTTACACCGATATGACCCAAACGGCAGTGCCACAAATAAGTTGCACTATCATTATCAACTCTGCATCTTTTGGTTTCAACACTATGAATATGTGTGTCACTACTATCGAGATTTAATAATAATAGACCACTCTTTAAGGGTGCATGACCATAAAAGATATTACTCATATAAATAGAACAACCATTATTCTCAGATTTAAATGAATAACCGTCTCGCATCAAACAAGATCTGGATATAATGTTCATGCTTAACGCTGGCACCAAATAACAATTATTTAGGTCTAATACGAATCCCGAAGGTAGATGTAGAGGTAGCGTGTCGACTGCGATCACATCGACTTTGGAACCATTTCCCACGCGCATCGTCACCTCGTCCTTAGCCAATCTTCGCTTAATCCGTAGTCCCTGTTTCGAGTTGCAAATATTAGCAACAGAACCAGTATCAAATACCCAGGTGCTACTGCGAGCATTAGTAAGGTACACATCAATAACATGTATATCACATATACCTTTGTTCACCTTGCCATCCTTCTTATCCGCCAAATACTTGGGGCAATTTCGCTTCCAGTGACTAGTCTGCTTCCAGTAGAAGCACTCAGTTTGAGGCTTAGGTCCAGGTTTGGGTTTCTTCTCTTGAGTAGCAACTTGCTTGCTGTTCTTTTTGAAGTTCCCCTTCTTCTTCCCTTTGCCCTTTTTCTTGAAAGTAGTGGTCTTATTGACCATCAACACTTGATGCTCCTTCTTGATTTCT
>NC_053025.1:110423430-110435591 GCF_003073215.2 Triticum urartu
AGAGAGATTCATCTTTAGAGACGGTGGTGGATTTGTTTTATAGAAACTATTGATCTCTCATACTTCACTTAGATTATTTTGAGAGTCTTATTAGCATGGTAATTTGCTTTAAATCCTAATATGCTTGGTATGCAAGATTAATAATAAAACTTTCGTATGAGTGTGTTGAATACTAAGAAAAGTTTGATGCTTGATGATTGTTTTGAGATATGGAGGTAATAATATCAAAGTCATACTAGTTGAGTAGTTGTGAAATTGAGAAATACTTGTGTTTAGGTTTGCAAGTCCCGTAGCATGCACGTATGGTAAACGTTATGCAACAAATTTAAAACATGAGGTGTTATTTGATTGTCTTCCTTATGAGTGGCGGTCGGGGACGAGCGATGGTCTTTTCCTACCAATCTATCCCCCTAGGAGTATGCGCGTAGTGCCGAGGTATTTTATGACTGGTAGATTTTTGCAATAAGTATGTGAGTTCTTTATGACTAATGTTGAGTCCATGGATTATACGCACTCTCACCCTTCCATCCTTGCTAGCTTCTTCGATACCATGCATTGCCCTTTCCCTCATTGAGAGTTGGCGCAAACTTCGCCGGTGCATCCAAACCCCGTGATATGATATGCTCTTTCACACATAAACCTCCTTATATCTTCCTCAAAACAGCCACCATACCTACCTATTATGGCATTTCCATAGCCATTCCGAGATATATTGCCATGCAACTTTCCATCATTCCGTTCATCATGACACATTCATCATTGTCATATTGCTTAGCATGATCATGTAGTTGACATAGTATTTGTGGCAAAGCCACCGTTCATAATTCTTTCATACATGTCACTCTTGGTTCATTGCATATCCCGGTACACCGCCGGAGGCATTCATATAGAGTCATCTTTGTTCTAGTATCGAGTTGTAATCATTGAGTTGTAAATAAATAGAAGTGTGATGATCATCATTTTCTAGAGCATTGTCCCAAGTGAGGAATTATAAAAAAAGGGAAGAAAGGCCATAAAAAAGAAGAAGGCCCAAAAAAAGAGAAAAGAAAAAATGAGAGAAAAAGAGAGAAGGGACAATGTTACTATCCTTTGCCACACTTGTGCTTCAAAGTAGCACCGTAATCTTCATGATAGAGAGTCTCTTGTTTTGTCACTTTCATATACTAGTGGGAATTTTTCATTATAGAACTTGGCTTGTATATTCCAACAATGGGCCTCCTCAAGTGCCCTAGGTCTTCGTGAGCAAGCAAGTTGGATGCACACCCACTAGTTTCTTTTGTTGATCTTTCATACATTTATAGCTCTTGTGCATCGGTTGCATGGCAATCCCTACTCCTTGCATCAACATCAATCGGTGGGCATCTCCATAGCCCATTGATTAGCCCTCGTTGATTGTGAGACTTTCTCCTTTTTTTGTCTTCTCCACATAACCCTCATTATATTCTATTCCACCCATAGTGCTATGTCCATGGCTCGCGCTCATATATTGCGTGAAAGTTTATAGGTTTGAGATTACTAAAGTATGAAACAATTGCTTGGCTTGTCATCGGGGTTGTGCATGATGAGAGCATTCTTGTGTGACGAAAATGAAACATGACTAAACTATATGATTTTGTAGGGATGAACTTTCTTTGGCCATGTTATTTTGAGAAGACATAATTGCTTAGTTAGTATGCTTGAAGTATTATCATTTTTATGTCAATATGAACTTTTGTCTTGAATCTTTCGGATCTGAATATTCATACCACAATTAAGAAGAGAATTACATTAAAATTATGCCCAAGTAGCACCGCATCAAAAATTCTGTTTTTATCATTTACTACTACGGACGAGCAGGAATAAAAGCTTGGGGATGCTTCATACGTCTCCAACCGTATCTATAATTTTTTGCTCCATGCTATATTATCTACTGTTTTGGACTTATTGGGCTTATTTTCCAATTTTATATTATTTTTGGGACTACCTATTAACCGGAGGCCCAGCCCGAATTGCTGTTTTTTGCCTATTTCAGTGTTTTGGAGAAACATAATATCAAACAGAGTCCAAACGGAATGAAACCTTCGAAAACGTGATTTTTTTCATCAGATAAGATCTAGGAGACTTGGACCCTCTATCAAGAAAGCCACGAGGCGGTACGAGGGTGGAGGGCGCGCCCTGCCTCGTGGGCCCCTCGAAGCTCCACCGTCGTACTTCTTCTCCTATATATATCCACGTACCCCCAAACGATCAGAAGAGGAGCCAAAAACCTAATTCCAGCCGCAACTTTCTGTATCCACGAGATCCCATCTTGGGGCCTGTTCCGGAGCTCCGCCGGAGGGGGCATCGATCACGGAGGGCTTCTACATCATCATCCAAGCTCCGATGAAGTGTGAGTAGTTTACTTCAGACCTACGGGTCCATAGTTAGTAGCTAGATGGCTTCTTCTCTCTTTTTGGATCTCAATACAATGTTCTCCCCCTCTCTTGGAGATCTATTCGATGTAATCTTCTTTTTGCGGTGTGTTTGTTGAGACGATGAATTGTGGGTTTATGATCAAGTCTATCTATGAATAATATTTGAATCTTCTCTGAATTCTTTTATGTATGATTGGTTATCTTTGCAAGTCTCTTCGAATTCAGTTTGGTTTGGCCTACTAGATTGGTTGTTCTTGCCATGGGAGAAGTGTTTAGCTTTGGGTTCGATCTTGCGGTGTCCTTTCCCAGTGACAGAAGGGGCAGCAAGGCACGTATTGTATCGTTGCCATCGAGGATAACAAGATGGTTTTTTATCATATTGCATGAAACTATCCCTCTACATCATGTCATCTTGCTTAAGGCGTTACTCTGTTTTTAACTTAATACTCTAGATGCATGCTGGATAGCGGTCGATGAGTGGAGTAATAGTAGTAGATGCAGAATCATTTCGGTCTACTTGTCTCGGACGTGATGCCTATATACATGATCATACCTAGATATTCTCATAACTATGCTCAATTCTGTCAATTGCTCAACAGTAATTTGTTCACCCACCGTAGAATACTTATGCTCCTGAGAGAAGCCACTAGTGAAACCTATGGCCCCCGGGTCTCTTTATCATTATATCAATCTCCATCACTTTATTATTGCTTTGCTTTTAATATTTTACTTTGCATCTCTATACCAAAAATACCAAAAATATTATTTATCATATCTAGCAGATCTGACTTTCGTAAGTGACCGTGAAGGGATTGACAACCCCTAAGAGCGTTGGTTGCGTTGAGCTACTGTTTTTGTATAGGTACGAGGGACTCGAGCGTGGCCTCCTACTGGATTATACCTTGGTTCTCAAAAACTGAGGGAAATACTTACGCTACTTTGGTGCATCATCCCTTCCTCTTCGGGGAAATCCAACACAGTGCTCAGGAGGTAGCAGCAGACTTCAAGCGAAAGCCGATGTGGGTGTAGACCATGACCTGACTAACCACACAATTCCCTAGTCCAGGTTTATCGCCTATTTAGGTTCCATCCGAAGGGAGTCCAGCTGATTTTTCCTCTTACGGCCCTGAACGATGTGAGCAGGGTTCCCGAGGCACCAAACGGGTCTCTCGATACACCGTGCCACGTGCCTACCGCATCACAGCCCACCCCTAGGGCCAGCGCTGCGCACGGCCTCTTGCATACTACAAACACTAGAAACTACCTGCAACTCCTGGGCAGAGGACATGGGCGGTTAATAAGTCGAGCGGGGTCATATTTTAGGGCCCAATGTGTGGTAGTAGCTGTTCATGGATCACAAACACAGAACTCAGTTCCTGAGGACGGCTTCAATGAGACAACCCACCATGTACTCCTACATGGCCTCCCACCGCTACCTTTACCAAATCGTGTTCACACACTTCGCTCTCAATAGTAGGACATGTTCACCACATTCTAATTCATCCCCGATGAATCTGACCTGACTCAACTCTAAGCATTAGCAGGCATGACAAACAAGCATGAATGAGTAGGCACATCAGGGCTCAAACAACTCATACTCATGCTAGTGGGTTTCATCTATTTACTGTGGCAATGGCAGGTCATGCAGAGGAAAAGGGGGTTCAACTACCGCAACAAGTAATAGATGAATCGTTGTTGTCCTAATGCAGTAAAAGAGAGTAGGAGCGAGAGAGTGGGATTGTATCGGAACGAACAAGGTTTTTTTGCTTGCCTGGCACTTCTGAAGATAGTATAGTTCTTCATCGGTGTCATCGATCTCATCGTCGGAACCATGTTTATTGAGAGGGGACGGTTACCGGCAACAGAGAGAAATCACAATCAAGGCAATGCACAATATGATGCATGATCATGACATGGCAACATGTTGTGATTTGAGCTAATGCAACTAGAACAGAAGGGTTTGAGCTTATTTGAACCAAGGGTTCAAATTCAAACTCAAGTTATGAACTCATATATTGCATTATCATGTTTTGATCTAAACAACAGGGTTAAGTTTCTTTATCATGCATGAAACTAGTACAGATGGACAGATTGGATTTTTCTGATAATTTTTCATATATAACTTATTTCATTTGGAGTTATGGTTGATTTTATATGATTTTTTGAAGTTTATAACATTTTCTGAAATAAATAAACCATTTAAGATTTATTTAAATTCCAGAAAAGAATTACTGCATCAGCATGATGTCACTATGATGTCAGCGGTCAATAGGGCCGGTCCAGATCAAACCTGACCAGTGGGGCCCGCGTGTAAGTGTAACAGCGTCAACAAGAGAGGCTGACTAGTGGGGCCCGGTCAACGCTGAGGTGGCAAGGTCAAACTGACCTGTGGGGCCACGGGCATTAGCTTAATTTAAACACGGAATAACCCTGTGGTTAATTAAGGGGTGGAGCCCGTCTGTCAAAGACCCCTGGGGTTACATTAATTGGTGGTTAACACTAATTAATCCTGTGCCATGTCAGCTAATCGACGACTAACCGCCGACAGTAAGCAAACGCGACGGAGCTCCTCGTCTGGCTATCTCCAGCGTCGGCTAGACGCGCGGATGGGCGCGCTAGAAAGCGCTTGATGCAGCGCATCTAGTGGTGGCCGTGGTGTGTCCTGGGGCAGCGGGTAGCAGTGGTGGTGACGAGACGGGCGGCGGCCGGAGTACGGGCGCACTCGGGAGCGGGGCTGCGGTGCTCGTGGAGTGGCGTGCTTGGCTCCTACGGCACATACGCGGCGTGGTGAGCACGTGGGTGTGCTTGGTTGGGAGTTGCAGGTGCTGTAGCCATGACAGAGAGAAGCTCGGTGGCGGCACGGTTCGGTCTCCGGCGGAACGACATCTACGACATGTAAACGGAGTGGAGAAGAGGGGGGTTCGGGTGAGTGGCTCACGGAGATTGCAGCAGTGCAGACGGCGAGCTTGGAGGAGGTCCGAAGAGAGCAGGGCGGCAGAGGCAATCTCATTGTCGGGAGGTTGAAGACGTGCTCGGTGAGGTCGTTCGGGGGCTTCCGAAGAAGCATAGCTCGGTGAGGATGAAGAGAGGTACAAGGCGGAGCCTTTGGACAAGACAGAGAGGTCTACGGTGGCCGGTGGACACGGGGGTAGCGAGGGTGGCGCTCGGCCGATGCAAGGGAGAGAGAGCAGAGGAGGGGAGAGGCCACAGGTGAGGGAGAGAGAGGTCGGGGGGTGCGTGGCGTCGCCTGGAGTCATCCAGGGCGTCGGCAGAAGCAGGAGGTGGACGTCGGTGGCCGCGTGCGTGCGAGTGCACCGCGGGCACACGCCCTCGTGCCCACTAGCACGAGGTTGAGGACGACTGGCGCTGGCCAGTGGACTGGGCCGGCAGAGTGCCAGGCCAGGTAAGTGGCCCAGGTGAGTCCTCTCTCTCTTTTCTAATTCTGTTTCTATTTTCTATTTATTTTCCTTTGTTTTGATTTAGTTTAAAAACTAAACCATTTTTAAAACTCCTGAAAATATTTGTGGGCACTGTTGAAATTATTCCCAACAGCCCTCAACTAGTTTCAGAATTATTAGAGCATTTAAAATATTTATAGGATTTAAATGCCCCAATTCAAATACTTTATGATTTAATTCAAAAATCCAGAATGGTCCTAGAAATATGTGCACCATTTTTGGCACAGGTTTTCAACCAATCCAAAAATGATGAACTTTTCTAAAGGACATTTTGGGTTCATTGGGAATATTTTTATTTTAACCTAGTTGATTTGATCTGGTGCTAAGGTTTGAACAATCCCCATTTCAACTTTCAAAATAAGTTTAGACATGATGCATGGATGCAAAAGCTAGCCTAGAGCACTGCCAGACTAGGGATGTGACAACTCACCCCCACTAAAGAAGAATCTCGTCCCGAGATTCAAGAAGTGAGGTAAGAAGACAGAGGGGACACAAGCCAACACAATCTTCGTGGTCCAATTGCCCCTCTCGAAGATGTTGATTCATCACTTCAAATTGATCTTGACGCCTTTGCTTTTGAAATCTCCATCCAACACGATGACGACAAAAGGAAACTCTACAGGAAACGATCTCCTCGAAGATCGAGCACTCAAGATCAACTCATGGAGTGAGATGTAAGGATATCTCCTGAGTTGAGACATAAAACACACATCAGGAGCAATGGAAGGAGGTAGATGACAAGGTTCAATTGGGTAAGCAAGATTCCACATTGAAGAAGATGGTGCATGGTTTCAAGATAGCGATGACATAATTGCCATGATTCCATAACGGGGCACCTTAGGGAAGGTGACTCATAAAATTATTCCCTTAAGTGGCAAAAAGAATTACTTTTGATACATAGATCATTGAAACTCTTTATACCAGCCTAAGGCAAATCACAATCTATTGGTTGAAAGAGTTCGAAGGGATGGCATACTCATACTAGAACAGATGATGTGGACTACCTTGTTAAAGACAACATAATGGATGGCTTTTGCGTATCACCGGAAATGGATGGGACCCATGGTAACAAGTCCACTTTTGAAGATGATCTTGGACAACAACTGTTGAGAAGGCAACCCATCGAAAATTGGCAAAATGGCGATGCAAGCCAGGAACAAAATGCAAATGTTGGAATGTTACAACCATTATATCTGCCTAAGATTCAGACCTGCTTAGTAACAGGATACTTCAGACTCAACATGTCTGAAAAGAAGAATTGCAACACAAATAACGTTGCGAGATTCTCAGAAAATGAAACATGCTGTCCAAGACAAGCATGACCACGTGGTAGACTTACAACAAAACACTACCGAGTCCTTAGTAGGGAACCATCATCGAGGATATCAAAGTCTTGTGCACTTAAATTAGACTTCTTTACCTAGAACAAGTCAATCATTGGCTTGATGTGCTAGGAAACACATATGGAGTGGAGGCGGCCAACCTATCAAACCATAGAGTACTTCACACATATGCATGACTAACTTGGGATGATTCCAGAGGAAGCAAAAATAAGCTTTCTCAAATTCACGACGGCAACTTACATCAAGTGCACGTGAATTAGAGGAAGTCACTTATTTCATCCAAACATATACCTCATGAGCGGAACATGAAGGCAATGCTTACAAAGTTTCCAATGCTAGATTTAATGTTCAACACGAGTCATGGAGAAGATAAGAATGTTGTCGATGGGCTCAACAACAATTTATCAAAATTCCAATGGAGATGGAATTCCACAACTATGTGAACAAGGTTATAGCATTGGTCAGACCCAAAAGATATAATGATGTATGCTCGAGGAAATAACCATGAGTAAGACAAAATTACGGATATCATTGGTTCTGAGTTGATTTGACGATATAGCCCACACTCAAATCAAAGTTTGGACAAGACAATAGATCCAATAACTGATCATGATGACCAATCGATGAAGATATCGTCTTTCTTCAACACACACACACACACACTCAAAAGATATCCTTTTAGAATGAACTAAGTAAGGCAAAGCTTTATCTTACAAATCTCCAAGTTGTTGTTTAGCTTAACCAACTAGCTCAGGGATATCCAACACAGATTCTTGGAGGATGGCTGGTTTAGAGAAAAACCAACATGATCACGAACTCAACATAGTGGTCAGGGAACAACCTGGTAATACTTCCCAGAAGATATTCGGAAAATCACGAACCACCGATATATTACTAAGCTCGGGAACAATCTTCATTTTTAGGGACGATATGATGAAGGGAGTGAGGGATTGAAACAATCCTAACTCGGTGATCGAAGGGTGCTCCAAAAATAAGGACCAGGTAGCACGATCAATCTTAGAATGATAACTCAACAACCAACATGCTAACAATGAATTATTGTCCTTTAACTACCAGGCAACGGGGTTGCTAAGAGTATTGATTTCACACATCACGTTTCATTTGTCGGGATTCCGGTTGCAACAACACGGAGACCGAGGAATGAACAATGATGGCAAGAAGTATCACTACATCAAGAATTCATAAGGTATGGTGCAATTCTCATGACAATCCTGACATAAAGGGGGCAATACTCCAGGGTAGAATAGAACAAAAGCTGGATTGGTATTTTGATCTGCGGAATACAACTGCTTTGACCAAATCCTAGAAATGGACAAGGTATTGGAGTTTGTTTCTCCTAGTCATTCTAGAATAGAATGGCTTGACGGACCACAAGAATAATAGACATCGATGAATGAATGCACGCATACCCTTGACTATCAATTGATAGACGAAGGTCAGAAAACAACTAAAGAGGGACAACTCAAAGGAACATACAATTTTTTGAGTTGTGGGTGCATAGATTAGCATGTCGAATGAGTTCAACATATTTCTTCCGGATAACCCATGCAGAAAGGTAGAACTGGCAGATTCACAATTTTTGAATGGAGAACTCATCAAGAGAACTCTGGTTGTGATCTTTTGGTTCAAAAGAACTTCTGCCATAAGCAGTTCATGGTATTTGGAAGAAGGAGATACCACGGACCTCGAGGACTATTGCAAAGGTTACTAATATCCTAAAGGAACTAGCAAACACTACCAACACGAGGTAAGTAGAGTGAATCTTGCGCTCAATGTCAAAACCCTAGATTAATTGTGTGCAATAGTTGCATTTGCATCCATGCATCATGGCAATCTTTCCTTAAACCTGAAATGGGGATCAAACCCTAGCACTCCTTTGAAAACTAGGATCAACCAAAAGAATATTTTTCAATGAACCCAAAAAAGCCTTAATTAATGTTTGATAATTTTGGCAAGGGTTTTGATCCAAGCCAAAAATAGTGAACATTTTTAGGGAATTATTTGGGCTTTGATTTAATCCACTAATGTATTTGAGTTGGAGCTAATAAATCCTATAAATATTTTTATTGCTCCAATAATTCTGAAACTTCTTGTGGAGCTCTGGGTTAAACCATTTTGCATCCATAATTATTTCCAAAAGCTGCAAAAATAATTTGGTTAGGAAACCAAATTCAAAACATCTGTAGAAATTAGAACAGAAATAAGAGAGAAGGAGGAAGTACCTGGGCCTTACCTGCTTCTGTAGCTCGCCCAGTCGAGGCCGGCCAGTCCACCTCCTCAGCGCCAGTCGTCTTCAACCTCGTGCCAGAAGGCGACGAGGGCGCGTGCTCGCTGCGCGCTGGCCACGTGCCGCGCCACCTCCTGCTTCCTACCGCTCCCCGACGCGCCTGTGAGCGCCACACACTCCCCCTGGTTCCCCTCCTACTCTTCCCCCGTCCCCACCCGCTTCTCTGTCTCTCTCCCTCGCTCTCCTCCTCACGCGCCCGAGCACGCCGCCGTAAGATGTCGCGCCCACCGCCTTCGCCTTGCCTCCCCGAGCCGTCCAGAGCCTCCGTGACCTCGCGCTTCACCTCAGCACCCAAGGAAGGAATCACAGAGGCCCCGAGCAGTCGCCATCGTCTTCATCTTCGAGTTCGGCCACCGACGACCGCCGCCTCGATTCGCCATCGCAGAAGCTTCCCCGAGCCCGCTGAGCTGCTCCCCCGACCCCTTGTGAGCTCCTGCTCCTTCCCCCATGCTCGTCCCCTCCCTTCCTCTCCGCTAGCTCGTTCTCGTCGGAGCCGAGAGCTTCCACCCACCGGCCATGAAGCCGCCGTGGCTAGAGCGAGTTTTGCTCGCGTCCGAGCACCGACACGTGCTCAGCAAGCTGTTAGCTGCCCAACGCCACCAACCGCGCCTCCTGTCATGCTCTGTAGCCCCGTCCCGCTCCGCTCGACGCCGTAGCTCCGGCCGCCGCTCAAGTGGTCTCCGCCGTCGACCTCGGCCTCCCTGCGCCCAGCTACATGCCCTGGATGCGGTCAAGCGAGGGCTCCCTCTTGGTGCCCTAAGCGCGCCTAGCCGCTGCCCCTAGCGCCACATCGGTGAGCCACCGCCGCACTGTGAGGTCGTCAGCGCCTAATCCGGCAACACTGACGTGGCGGGGGTATATTAGGTGCTAATCACCCAGTTAATCAACCTCGTGTGTAGGACATGTGGGACCCGCACTGTTAGTGACCCTATAAAGTTAAATAACCCCAATTAACACCCTGGGTCAATGACAGGTAGGGCCCACCAGTCGATTTAACTTTGGTCAATGCTGATGTCACCGAGACCTAGTGCTGACGTAGTAAAGGTTTTCTGGAATTTTAAAATAAATCAGAAACGATTTGTGGATTTCAGAAAATAACCTAAACTTCTAAAAATCATAGAAATTCAACCATAGCTCAGAATGAAATAAATTATATATGAAAAATGATCAAAAAAATATGAAAAATCTGTTTATGGCATTTCCATGCATGTTAGAACAACTTAAAGTTTGAATTGGACAAAACAATTAAATGTCATTTAACAAATACATATGGAATTTGAATTTGAATCTTTGATTCAAACCAACTTCATTTAATCTGGTTTCTAGATGCATTAGCTCAAATCACATCATATTGCCATGTCATGATCATGCATCATATTGTCGCATTGCATTGATTGTGTTTTCTCTCTGTTGCCGGTAATTGTCCCCTCTCAGTAGACGTGTTTCGACGATGAGTTCGATGACACCGATGAAGAGCTATTACTATCTTTAGAAGTGCCAGGCAAGCAAAACCCCCTTGTTCATTCCGATACAATCCCACTCTCTCGCTCCTGCTCTCTTTTACTACATTAGGACAACAACGTTTCAACTGTTACATGCTGCGGTAGTTGAACCCCTTTCCTCTGCATGACCTGTCATTGCCACAGTAAATAGATGAAACCCACTAGCATGAGTAGGAGTTGTTTGAGCCCTGATGTGCCTACTAATTCATGCTTGTTTGTCATGCCTGCTACTGCTTAGAGTTGAGTCAGGTCTGATTCATCGGGGATGAATCGGAGGTGTGTGAACATGTCCTACTGTTGAGAGCTAAGTGTGTGAACACGATTTGGTAAAGGTAGCGGTGAGAGGCCATGTAGGAGTACATGGTGGGTTGTCTCATTGCAGCCGTCCTTAGGAACTGAGTTCTGTGTTTGTGATCCATGAACAGTTACTACCACACATTGGGCTCCGGGCGCTCCAAGCTCTCTCGACTTATTAATCCACTCGATCTCTGTCCAGGAGTTGCAACTAGTTTCTGGTGTTTGTAGGTAGTGTTAGTAGTCTACCAAGTGGCACCCGGTACAGGTGGGATTGGGACAGACTAGGCACAGTGGCCCGGTGTACCAAGTGGCACCCAGATGGTTGGCTTGGGAACCCTGTACACATCATTTGGGGCCGTAAGCGACACCCCGGCCGGATCTCCTTGCGGATGGAACCCGAATAGGCGATAAACCTGGACGAGAGACTTGTGTGATTAGTCAGGTCGTGGCCGACTCCCTCACCAGGCTTCCGCTTGAAGGTTGCCGAGATACACGACGTGTACATGGTGGTAAGTGGCGAGAGCGTGTGTGAAGAAGTACACCCCTGCAGGGTTATCATTATCTATTCGAATAGCCAGATTCCTCGGATATGGAAACTTGGACCCCTTGAATAGTTCATAGACAAGTGAAAGTGGATACTCTAAAATGCGCAAGATAAGCGTGAGTGCTAAGGATGGCGTACTCGTAGGGAGACGGGAGCGGATCCATAGTGGTGTATTGATATGGTGAATATGTGGACTCGTGTGCGCCACCTCAAAAGAGTTGCTTGCAGTCGTAGTTCAGGTTAGCCACTGAGTCAAAGCTGGCTTGCTGCAGTTAAACTCCACCACCCCTTTGTTGATATCGATGCATATGTAGTT
>NC_053025.1:110436591-110450712 GCF_003073215.2 Triticum urartu
TTGAGTACTTGGTTGCCAGGGCACGTGAATTTCATTTGTGTCTTAGGCTCGCGTCTCTAGCACGGTCTAGCCTAGGATCAGCACTCGACCACTTTGAACGAATTTTCAGCTTGCACTAATTAACGTGGTTTGATAGAGGCTAAGGTGTCCCGATGTTTCGATGAGATGGTGGCTATCGTTTTCTGTGGGAGTCGACCTTGACGATCCGACTACGAACGTGCGAGACGTCGCGCCTTAGCAATCGCTAAACCAACTTCCGAGGGTTATTGACCACGCCGGAGCACGATCAACCTGACCACGAGGGTCTGTTTCCTGCGAGCAAACGAAGAACAAGCAAGAAACTGAGATTGCAATCGGGATATTGCGAATATAAGATGAAAGCTTTATTGATCAAGGTGGGGTTCTGTGACGTCTTGGTCTGGTCGTTGGACACAAACGAAGTACACGAAGTTGCAATGGCTAACTTTTAACTAAACAAATCCCAAGTCTAAACGAAGCCTTAAGGGCTATATATATAGGGAAAAGAGAGGGGATTTTGTCCACCCTTGGCAAGGTGGGACTAAAACACCTCCTAAGTCCTTTCCCCTATAATATGGACTCTAAAAATAGATTACATGGGCCTGGCCCAAAATAAGGTGGCGCAACACCAATAATAAGCTATGGAGGAAATTTATGAAAGGCCATCTTGTATATTTCGTCCATCTTCTTGTATGTCATCATGGTGGCTTCAAAGTCCGGAAATCTCCACTTGAACCTCCGTTCTTGTTCTCTTTGCACGCACCTTCATCTCCGTGCTTGACCATGCTCCAATGTTCATCCTTCTTGTTCGTGCTAGGCCCTTCAATTGCAAGCAACACAAATGTATCTAAGTTAGGCAGCATCATATTCTCATGAACACTAGAAACATTACCAAGAAACGAAAGTACCTGATAATTTAATTGGCGTATCTGAGCTCTAGCAACTGTTCCAAGAGGTAAAACAACAGGGGATATGGGTGTAACTGTGGTAGCCATGTCCTCATCATCCTCCCCTTCTTGAAAACAAAGCCGTCCTCGGCGTTGCTTAATCTGAAATATGGCTAACAATAGAGACAAGGTGTACACGTTGTATATGTATATGTCATCCATTTTAACTGATCTCAGTTGTGGCACATGTGACACAGTTATACAAGAGCACCCTTCAAAAGTTGTGAAAAATAAAGCCAATATATTATCACAAGAAGTCAAAGGCATGAAAATATTGCAACTCAGTTTGCACATATAAGTGAAGCTCTTATTCATAATAAAAGATTGGCAATGCTCATCATTAAACCATCCCAACCTTGATGAACCATCACCAAGATTAGAGGTCATATCAAAATGATTAAACATTGGCACAACTATTTTCAAACGTATTTGATCCAAATCTGATCTTTTCACTGATTCACATGGTTCTTTTGCATCAATAGTTAATTCAATGGGTTCACTCAAAATTGTTTGATCACATGGCAAAGTCAAATCATGAACATAGTCCTCTAAAATAGCTGGTGTGATCAAAGTAGTGGGTAGCTTATCGCATGGTTCATTTAAATTGACAAGGAATTCATCATACTCATGTGGAGGTGGAAGATCGGTACCTTTGTCATTACCTCTTATGATCAACAAAGATGATGTAGGCACTCTAGGTGGCGACACGTCACATGGTGGAGCTGATGTAGTGCTCTCAACAATGGATGTTGTTGCCATAGGAGACGCAGTGGTGGAAGGAACAACCATCGCAACTTGTGGGATTTTCACCTTCCGCTTGTTTATCTTGTGGGCAACACGTCTTGTTATTTCCTATTCAGCTTTGCAAGCAAGACGAAACAAACGGTCCATAGGATAACATGTTTCATGAATTAGTATCTCCTGAATGTCACGGTTTAATCCTCCCCAAAATCTATCCATAAAATCTTCTTCACTTTCTTCTAAAGAGGAATGCAACAAGGTAGTTTGTAAAGTATCATAATATTTCATTACAGTGTCACTACCTTGTTTCAAATGTTGCAACTTTTTAATCATGTCACGAGTATAATAAGCGGGGACGAATGTATGTCGCATGGCAAGTTTCAAATCATCCCAAGTAATAGGTATATAATCAGGGTGTAACCGACAATATTCACTCCACCAAACTAAAGCATAACCAGTGAAAGAACCAACCGCAACCTTAACTTTTTTACATTCATCAAAATTATGGGAAGCAAATATAATATTTATGTCGAACTCCCATTCAATGTATAAAGTAGGTCTAAAACGGCCATTAAATGATGGTATAGAAACATTAACCTGATCATGTGCATTTGGATGTTTATGCACCTCTCGTGATCGTTGTGGAATTTGCATAGGTGGTGGCATGTCTCCCGCGATCGACAAAGCCCATGGATTGACTCTAGATCCTGTCATGATTAGTAGAAACAAGAAACAAAATCCAAAAATAATGTTCCTATAACTACTAGGATGTGGTAGTAAAACGCTCACAATAAAGAAAATATCAATGTCTTACAATGTCTTACCATGCAGCAGGCGGTGATCGGCAACCAGCGGTGTCAAGTAACTCCAAAAGTTGGGTAAAGCGATTGCCAGGTGAACGTATGGATAGACGGTGTAGAAATATGTGGAGCTGGGTTGGCTTTATATATGTGGGAAAAAAATGCTACAACCACGTTAATTAGTGCAAGCTGAAAATTCGTTCAAAGTGGCCGAGTGCTGATCCTAGGCTAGACCGTGCTAGAGACGCGAGCCTAAGACACAAATGAAATTCACGTGCCCTGGCAACCAAGTACTCAAGTTGCAAAAAAAAAAATATGAGCAACGTAGCAACAAGCCAAACGAGCAATACTACAAGTATGTATGATATCTGCAAATATTTGGTATGTGGCTAATCTCTATTTTCTTTTGTTTCTGCCTCAATGTCTTTCTCCCTCATGTGCAACTTCTTTTTTTTGCCCGATAAACAATTTCCAAGTACTACCGAACAAATGTGATTGCTCTTCTTTTTTTTTCACTATCCAGTTCCTTTTCTTTTTCTTCCTATTCTCTGATTTTCTTTTTGAATCCTTCCAAAAGATGAGCATGCAACACTTTAATGTCTCCTATCCCAAAACTTCCAAAGAAAACATCCACGTTATCCCCTTCCTTTATTGGCTGATCTCTTCGCTTTATTGGCTGATCCCTTTTCTCGTTGTGTTGGCAAATCTGTTTTTTCTTGACTTTCCAATTAGTAGGCACAACTCACGTCCTTCCTTCCTTCCTTCCTTCTTTCCCTTTTTTAAAGAAAATTGCCCCAAAAACGGCCACCAACCAAACCGATTGGCACTTGCCTTTTTTTTAATCTTTTCCTTATCTCTTTTGGCAACGTCCAAAAATAATTCCTCACAATAAATGCCGATTCCAAAACTTGCACCACCACGTTACTAACCAAAAAAATAGCATTGGAGGCCGATCCAATCTTTAATTTCCAAATTCTGTTTTTTTTGGCCGGTCAGAATCACCTTTTTTTCAATCTCTTTGATTTCCGTCCAAACTCAAACAACTAAGGTGGGAGGATCACGTCCCAAATCCCACCAGATCTCATCTCTCTCCGTGAATTGTTTATTCTTTCCAAATAAACTACAAGTGCAAACGGAAACTATTAACTCTCCTTGTTTCCTTTCCAAAGTTAAACAGCCAAAGTGGATCGCTTCCTAAACTCCAACCGAATCTGTTTTTTGTTTCCTTTTTTTCACAGATCGCAACCTTTCCAAAGTATCAACAGATCGGCCTATAGTTTCTTTTTTTGTTGGCAACGTCCCAAAAGGTCAACCGATCTGCTATAATTTCTCTCTTCAAACGTTTTTCTCTCATTAAAAAAACCAACGAGGATATGTACGGGGCTACGGGCGAGGGACCAGCAGAATCACGTGACCTACTTCCTTCCTTGGATCAACTCCAATGATCGCTGCTTCTTCTGTTTCCTCTATGATCGATCCAAACTTATGTAGTTTCCAAACAAACTCTATCCCATATCCTCTCCTCTTTTTTTCTTCTTTTTTTTCAGATTTCTTTCTCTCTCTCTGAGATGAAACAAGAAACAAGATGAACTGGGAAGATGATGACAACGACCGATGAAAGTGGATGGATGGTGGTGATGACGGTGAACAAAATAAGTGACAGTGGACGATGACAATGAAGTGGATGATGGTGGTTGTAGAGATAGCGTGAACAAAACGTGACTAGAACCCGAAACTCTAAAAGTCTAGACACTAAAAACCAGCAACTCGACACACGATGCAACCAGAAAATTCAACAATGCAAAAACTAAGTGATAATAGCGAAAGGCTCAGACTGTCTGGGATACGGATGAACTAATCTAACTCTCATTTTTTTTGGCTTTTTCTTGGACTCTAGGTATGAAGAACAGATGCAACCTGACTACGAAAAACTGGAAAAATCTCACCGAGCAACCTGAAAACTGATACCACTTAATAGAGGCGAGGGTGTCCCGATCTTTCGATAAGATGATAACTATCGATTTGGTGGAGACGACTTTGACGATCCAACTACAAACGTGCACGACGTTGCGCCTTAGCAATCGCTAAACCAATCTCCTGAGGTTACTGACGATGCCGGAAGCACGGTCAGCCTGACCACGAAGGTCTATTCCTGCAAGCAATCGAAGAACGAGCAAGAATATGATAAAGCAATCTGAATATTGCAAATATATATGAGGTATTGATAATGGTGGGGATCCGTAAGCGGTCTTGGTCTGGTCGTTGGACACAAACGAAGTACACGAAGTTGCAATGGCTAACTTTTAACTAAACAAATCCCAAGTCTAAACGAAGCCTTAAGGGCTATATATATAGGGAAAAGAGAGGGGATTTTGTCCACCCTTGGCAAGGTGGGACTAAAACACCTCCTAAGTCCTTTCCCCTATAATATGGACTCTAAAAATAGATTACATGGGCCTGGCCCAAAATAAGGTGGCGCAACACCAATAATAAGCTAATGGAGGAAATTTTATGTGAAAGGCCATCCTTGTATATTTCGTCCATCTTCTTGTATGTCATCATGGTGGCTTCAAAGTCCGGAAATCTCCACTTGAACCTCCGTTCTTGTTCTCTTTGCACGCACCTTCATCTCCGTGCTTAACCATGCTCCAATGTTCATCCTTCTTGTTCGTGCTAGGCCCTTCAATTGGAAGCAACACAAATGTATCTAAGTTAGGCAGCATCATATTCTCATGAACACTAGAAACATTACCAAGAAACGAAAGTACCTGATAATTTAATTGGCGTATCCGAGCTCTAGCAACTGTTCCAAGAGGTAAAACAACAGGGGATATGGGTGTAACTGTGGTAGCCATGTCCTCATCAGCTAGCAGGACTCAAGTGAACCGGGCTGTAGCAGACTACTATGGCTCATGGAAGCACTAGACTACATTTCCCCATTAGAGAGGCTGCCAAGGATCAACAACTAGATTGTCGGATCCCACACATACCAAGCATTTCAATCATACACACAATATGCTCGATATGTGTAAATACAACATGGCATCACAACATAACTCTAGAACTCAAGTATTTATTCCTTAGGCTCCGAGGAGCGAGATATTACAAACATGGGTCTCATGACCCAACAATCACAGCATACAAATCAAGCACATGCAGAAGCTTAACATGTATGAGTACATACATCTAAAATGGAAAAAGGCTAAGAAGCCTGACTATCTACCAGATCCTGCCGAGGGCACAAGATCGTAGCTAAGGTATCAAGCTAACGTCGAAGTCCACGCGGAACTACTAGCGAGGCTGAAGTCTCTCTCTACAAAACATAAATTAAGCAAACATGAGTACAAAGGTACTCAGCAAGACTTACATCAGAACTAGCTACATATGCATCGGTATCAACAAGGGGGGGGGGTGGTGGAGTTTAACTGCAGCAAGCCAGCTTTGACTCAGTGGCTAACCTGAACTACGACTGCAAGCAACTCTTTTGAGGTGGCGCACACGAGTCCACATATTCACCATTCAATACACCACTATGGAACTGCTCCCGTCTCCCTACGAGAAGGCCATCCATAGCACTCACACTTATCTTGCGAGTTTTAGAGTATCCACTTTCACTTGTCTATGAACTATGCAAGGGGTCCAAGTTTCCATATCCAAGGAATCCGGCTATTCGAATAGATAGTGATAACCCTGCAGGGGTGTACTTCTTCACACACGCTCCCACCACTTACCACCATATACACGTCATGTATCTCGGCAACCTTCAAGCGGAAGCCTGGCGAGGGTGTTGGCCATGGCCTACCTAAACACTTAAGTCTCTAGTCCAGGTTTATCACCTATCCAGGTTCCATCTGCAGGGAGTCCGGCCGAGGTTTCCACATACGGCCCCGAACGATGTGAACAGGGTTCCCGAGACACCAAACGGGCGCCCGGTACACCGTGCCACGGTGTATCTACCGCAACATCGCCCACCCCTAGGGTCAGCGCTACGCATGGCCGCCAACACATAACCTACAAACACCAGAAAATAGTTGCAACTCCTGGACAGAGTACTAGGGTGATTAAGAAGCCGAGAGGGTCAATTAAGGATCCCAATGAGTGGTAGTAGCTGTTCATGGATCACAGACACAGAACTCAGTTCCTGAGGACGGCTGCAATGAGACAACCCATCATGTACTCCTACATGGCCTCTCACCGCTACCTTCACCAAAAACGTATTCACACACTTAGCTCACACACGGTAGGACATGTTCACACACCTCCCATTCATTCCCGATGAATCAGACCTGATGCAACTCTATGCAATAGCAGCCATGACAAACAAGCATGAATGAGTAGGCACATCAGGGCTCAAACAACTCCTACTCATGCTAGTGGGTTTCATCTATTTACTGTGGCAATGACAGGTCATGCAGAGGATAAGGGGTTCAACTACCGCAACAAGTAACAGATGAATCATTGTTGTCCTAATGCAGTAAAAGAGAGCAAGAGCGAGAGAGTGGGGCTATATCGGAATGAACAAGGGGGTTTTGCTTGCCTGGCACTTCTGAAGATATCATTGGGTCTTCATCAGTGTCAACGATCACAGCGTCGGTACAACGTCTATCGAGAGGGGACAACCACCGGCAACAGAGAAGGAACACAATCAATGCAATGCACAACATGATGCATGACAACGACATGGCAATATGTTGTTGATTGAGCTAATGCAACTAGCAACACAATTAAATGAAGTTGGTTTGAACCCAAAGTTCAAATTCAAACTCCACATGTGGTTATTTAAATACCATTCATTTTATTTGTCCTAAACAGTGGCCTTAAGTTTTTCTAACATGCATGAAAATGGTACAGATGGATTCCTTGAATTTTTTTGATAATTTTTCATATATAATTTATTTCATTTGGAGTTATGGTTGAATTTCTATGATTTTTAGAAGTTTTGGGCATTTTCTGGAATTTCCTGTAAAATAATAAATCCAGAAAATAAGTTACTGCGTCAGCATGATGTCGTGGTGACGTCAGCAGGTCAAAGGCTACGGTCCAGGTCAACCCTGACCTGTGGGTCCCGTCTGTCAGTGGTTAGTTAAGCTAACTAAATTTAGTTAGCATTAAACTAACATTAACCAAGTTTAGTTAGCGGCCTGGGTCCCACAAGTCAGTGAGTCAGGGGAGGTCAAACCCCCTGGTTAGCGGGGTCAAACCCGGGTCAACTAGGTCAACACCTACCGGCGACTTGACGCCGGCGAGGCGAGACGCGGCGGAGAGCTGCGGGTTTTCTCCTCCGGCGACCAAATGGCCGGCGGAGGACGTCTACGCGACGCGGGCGCTCGTCCGCGTCGAGTAATGGCAGCGGCTGGGCCTGAGATGGCCGGAGTCATCACCGGCGTCGACCTTGGCGGTCGCCGGAGCTCGGGCGAGCTCGGGGTCGACGCTACGGTGGCCGGGGAGGCTTGCGCGAGGCACCTACGTGCTCTACGCAGCGCGGGGAGGGAGCTAAGCTCGACGGCCGGGCCGCTAGGTGGCCGGAGGCACGTCGGCGGCGGTCACAGGCGGCGGCGGGTTTCGGTCATCGGAGAAACGGCGACTAGAGCTAGCAAACGTCGCGGAGACAAGGGGGACACGGTGTAGAAGCTCATGGGGATCGTGTAGGGCTGGTCGGCGAGCTCGGGGAGGGGCCGGAGCAAGCGGGGCGGCGATGGCGATCTCGGCGGAGCGAGGTTGAAGAAGACGGCGTGGCCGGCGTTCGAGGGCGTCCGGCGGGGCGTGGCTCGGTGAGGAGGTCGAGGACGAGGTGGTGGAGCTTCTGGGCGCGTCGGTGAGGCGTGGGGTGGCTGGTGGCCGCGGTGGAGCTCATCGGCGGCGATGACTGCGCTCCGGCGTTCTCGGGTCCGAGGGGGGAGCGAGGCAGAGAGCGGGGTGGGGGCAAGTGAGAGGTCGGGCGGATTCGTACGACAACGGGGTGGTCATCCGCGGCGTCGCGCTGGCCAGCGAGGGCCAGGAAGGCAGCTGCATGCCAGCCCGCGCGGGCGCCGTGCTTGGCCTCGCCTCTGCCAGTAGGCAGAGGTTGAAGACAGGTATGCCCCTGGTGGGCTGGGCCGGTTAGCTGGGCCGCCGGGTAAGGAGGCCCAAGTGGGTGAGGCAGGTGAGTTCTTCTCTCTCTCTTTCCTATTTTCTGTTTTCTATTTTTTGCAGTATGTTTTGACTTAGTTTAAATACTAAAACACTTTATAAAATTCTGCAAACTTTTATGGGCACTATCTGATTTAAACCAGAGGCCCTCACCAAGTTTCAGAATATTTGGATCTACCAAATATTTTATAGGAATTAGTAGCTCCAATTCAAATAAGTATTGACTTAATTCAAAGGCCCAAATAAATATTTCTGTGATTCCAAAAATATTGGTTTGAATTTTACCTCTTGCCAATATTTCCAGAAATGAACAGGAACATTTTCTTGGGTTTATTTGAAGCAATTTTTAATGTTGATCATTTTTAGAAAAGATTTCTGAGGCTTTCCACTTCCCCAATTCAACTTTCATAAATATATACATGATGCATGAATGCTTGTGCAACTAGTTACAACCAATTCTAGGGCTGTGACAACTCACCCCCACTAAACAGGAATCTCGTCCCGAGATTCAAGACGCGAGGTAAGAAGACAGAGGGGACACAAAGCTAACACGATCTTCACGATCCAACTGTCCTTCTCAAAGATGTTGATTCATTGCTTCAATTTGATCTTGACTTCTTTGCTTTCGAGATCTCCATCCAGCACGATGATGGCAGAAAGAAACTCTACAGGAATCGATCTCCTTGAAGATCGAGTACTCAGGATCAACTCAGGGAGTGAGACGTTGAAATATCTCTTGAGCTGAGAGACAAAAAACACATCAGGGGTGATGGAAAGAAGCGGATGACAAGGGTTCAAATTGGTAGACAAAAATTCCACACCTAAGAGGGTGGTGAACGGTGTCAACGTAGCGAGGAGTTAGGTTGCCAAGATACCACAATGAAACACCTTAAGGAAGGTGACTCGCAGAAATATTCCCTTAAGTGGCAAAAAGAATTACTTTTGATCCATAGATCATTGAGACTCTCTATACCAACCTAAGGCAATTCACAAACGATCCTTTGACGGAGTTCGAGAGAACGACATACTCGGGCTAGAATGGATGATGTGGACTACCTTGTTGAAGAAAACGCGATGGATGATTTGCTTATCATCGAAAATGGATGGAACCCATGGTAGGACCACTTTGAAGATGATCCTGATCAGTAATTACTAAGAAGGGTAGTCCGTAGTAGGATGACACAATGGCGGTGCAAGCTGGGAACAAAATGCAAATGCTAGGAATGATTCTAGTAACTGGGGAGAACCCCAACAGTAGAGAGAGATTCCACTGTTTGAAAGGTTATGGCATAATCGAAGAAACCGGGAACGGACCCCAGCTAATGCCGACGATAAATCCTAGTGCTTGCGCATGCTCTCAAGAACTTGAGCATTTCCGTATTCATCAGGGTTTTACCAATATCCGTGTCAAGGATCCTAGCAACACAACATGCTACCATGATGAATAATGGTGGAAGATGCAGATGCAAAGAAAGATAACACTTTCTCAGATTTCACCTTAGCGAGGCCAAGGGATCAAAATCCGGATGATCGACCGAGAGACATTTAGCGCTCCGCTTCTAATGTTCTCCTTGATGTGCTAGCCTAACCCATTCATTGGAATGGTTTGGTATCTAGAACATCAAGTAGCAGGTCAGACTCCGGGAGCTCAGGAATCCATAAGGAATAACTACTGGAGTAAATCCTACGTAATCCTTATGGGGAGGTGGCCAACTTACGCAATCAAGATACTACAATAACATGTCTTCCAGCTCGGTGTGTTGGCCACGACATCCACTTTACCGGGTTACAGAAGACCAATATTATAGCTCTTGGGAAAACGTCCCAACCATCACATCTGCCTGAGATTCAGATCTGGTTGGTGTCAGGATATTACAGACTCATCGAGACTAGAAAGAAATGAAAGTTTGCAACACAAATCGACGAGATGACATTGCGAGATTCTCAGGAAATGGACTATGGTAGTAAGCTCCAAAACATGAGCTAGTTCTGCTAAACACATGTGAACACGCTGTCCCAGACAAGCATGACCACATGGTGGTCTTACAATGAAACACTACCGAGTCCTGGTTGGGAACCATCATCAAGGATATCGAAGTCCTTGCATAAGTCATATGATTAGCTCTTATGGAGAACTTCTTCTCCCTGAACAAGTCAATCAGTGGCTTGGTGTGCTAGGGATACGTATGGAATGAAGATGATCAGTCTATCAGACCATAGAGTACTTCCCACGTGCATGACTGACTTGGGATGATTCCAGAGGAAGCAAAACAAACTTTCCGAATTCACGGCGGCAACTTACATCAAATGCACGTGAATCAAAGGAAGTCACTTCTTTCATCCAAACATATAGTTCATGAACGGGGCGTGAAGAAAATGCTTACACAAGTTTCCAACACTAGCTGGATGTTCAACACAATCATGGAGGAGAAAAAATGCCGCTGATGGGCTCAACAGCAACTCATCAGGATTTCCATATCACTGGACTTCCACCACTATGTGAATAATGTGATAGTATTGGTCAGACCAAAGATATAATGGTGTATGCTCGAGGGACAACCGCAAGTAAGACAACATTACGAACATCGTTGGTTCTGATTTGATTTGACGATAGCCCACACTCAAATCAAGGTTTGGACAAGATAATAGATTCAACAGCTGATCACGGGGATCAGTCGATGAAGATATCATCTTTCTTCAACACACACACACACACACAAGGATATCCCTTAGTGATGAACTAAGTCGGACAAGTTTTCATCTTCCAACTTTCCAAGTTGTTGTTTAGCTTAACCAACTAGCTCAGGGTATCCAACACAGATTCTTGGAGAATGGGTGGTTTGGAGGAAAACCAACATGATCACGAACTCAACATAGCGGTCAGGTGACAATCGGGTAATACTTCCGAGAAGATATTCGGAAAATCATGAACCACCGATATGTTATTAAGCTCGAGAACAATCTTGCTTTTCAGGCAAGACGATATGATCAAGGAGCGAGGGATTGTCACAATCCTAACTCCTTAGTCGATGAGTGCACCCAGAAATATGGACTAGGTAGCATGATCAATCTTAGAATGGTAGTTCAATAACCAACACGCTAAGAATGAGAATATTGTCCATTTACTACCAAGCAACGAGGTTGCTAGGAGTACCGATTTCACACATCACAGTTCAGTTGTCGGCATTCCGGTTATGGCAACACAGGACCGAGGAATGAACGATGATGGTGAGAGTATCGCTACACCAAAAATTCATAAGAGAAGGTGCAATTCTCATGACGTTCCTAACATAAAAGTGGGTAATACTTCAGGGTAGAACAGAATCAAAGCTTGATTGCATTTGATCTGCAGAATACAACTGCTTTGACCCAATCCTAGAAATGGATGAGGTACTGGAGTTTGTTTCTCCTAGTCATTCTGAACTAGAATGGCTTGACGGACCACAGGAATAATAAGCATCGATAACACGGATGCACAATTACTCCTGACTATCAATTGATAGATGATGGTTGGAATACAAATGAAGAGGGACAACTCAAGGGAACATATATCTTCCTGAGTTGTGGATGCATAGATTAGTATGTCGAATCAAGTTCAACAGGTTTCTTCCGGATAACCCATGCAGAAAGGTAGAACTAACAGAATCACAATTATGAATGGAGAACTCCTCAAGAGTACTCTGATTGTGATATTTTGGTTCAAAGAACTTCTGCCTTAACGGTTCATGGTATTTGGAAGGAAGAAATACCACGGACCTTGAGGGCTGTCGCAAGGTTACTAATATCCTAAAGGAATTATCAAACACTATCAACATGAGGTAAGTAGGGTGAATCTTGGGTTCAGGAACCCATGAATAGAATACCTACCACTACATGGAATCACGAGATGCTTTTGAGAATAATGGCCAGAATCACACACTGGGGATACAAAACATGGCTAGATCACTAGGTGACTCCCTAAAACACCTAGGGTCATAGTAGTAGCTCCAACATATATGTTGAGGCAACAAAGTACCTCAACTCACCGATTAGTGTGATTAATCTGGCCCAAATGGACATCAGAAACAGGAGGAAGGGGTTTGCAAATGCATCAGACTACTTAGAAACCTGGGATGACTCGGACAGCATAACGGCTGTAAATGCTCAAAATGATTTGAGACATCCTGCAAAATGGTGGCATAACCACTCAACATCACAATATCAAAGTTCTAAGGCCAGCTATGAACATATGGAAGTAGTAGGAACTAAACTGAGGCTTGAACTCAACAATCCTAGGAAACTACGATTTTAGTAACACGTCATCCTGAGAGATAGAAGAGAAGCCTAGTTCTTAACCCGCGTAGAATGAGAAGAGAATGACTCAGATCAGAGGGCATAAGGTATAAGGAGTAAAAAGAGCCTTACGTTCCCTTCCACAATCAATTCCCTTATATAACTAAAGCATTTCTAGACTCAACTTCGACCAGTTGGCTTGGTAAACCTACAGGCAGTCAGGATCTGATACCAAAGCTGTCAGCACCCTGATTCCAAGTCACATCGATCTAGCCGGTAACACCTCATATCACTTTGCGGCCTCACGCATGGTATTCCCACGGGTGTCGCCTTACCATGGCCTGGGACCATTTGCGCCTTTCGGCTCACGTATATGATAGTGTCGCTAGCATCCATATGACAGAGAACCCGGGCCAACATGGCTAGTCGTGAACCCAAAGCGGCACTAACCTTTGGGGACAGGCAAACATGAATCACATCGAGCATATCGGTCAGCACCGTGTGAATCTGGGCTGTAGCACTGGGCTAACAGGACTCCAGGAACCCGGGCTGTAGCAAGCTAGGCAGGACTCCGGATGTCACCGCGTGACATTTCCCCGAAGGGACAGACACAGGAACGAAGTGAAACACATGCCGGCCAGTCAAGTGTCCTGAGCAGTAGTGCTGGGCTAGTGATAGAGGCGAGCGTGTCCCGATCTTTCGATGAGATGATAACTATCGATTTGGTGGAGACGACTTTGACGATCCGACTACAAACGTGCACGACGTTGCGCCTTAGCAATCGCTAAACCAATCTCCTGAGGTTACTGACGATGCCGGAAGTACGGTCAGCCTGACCACGAAGGTCTATTCCTGCAAGCAATCGAAGAACGAGCAAGAATATGATAAAGCAATCTGAATATTGCAAATATATATGAGGTATTGATAATGGTGGGGATCCGTAAGCAGTCTTGGTCTGGTCGTTGGACACAAACGAAGTACACGAAGTTGCAATGGCTAACTTTTAACTAAACAAATCCCAAGTCTAAACGAAGCCTTAAGGGCTATATATATAGGGAAAAGAGAGGGGATTTTGTCCACCCTTGGCAAGGTGGGACTAAAACACCTCCTAAGTCCTTTCCCCTATAATATGGACTCTAAAAATAGATTACATGGGCCTGGCCCAAAATAAGGTGGCGCAACACCAATAATAAGCTATGGAGGAAATTTATGAA